>NW_020947062.1:1465053-1498994 GCF_900497805.2 Vombatus ursinus | reverse complement strand
AGAAAGAAAGAAAGAAAGAAAGAAAGAAAGAAAGAAAGAAAGAAAGAGAAAGAGAAGGAAGGAAAGAAAGAAAGAAAAAGAAATTCATTTTAACAAGTAGGCACCATAAAACAAAACAAATTCTCTCAACGACTATATATGAAAATATACAGGTCTTATTCTGCATCCTGGACCCATCATCTCTCTGCTACAGATAGTATATTTCATCATCTGTCCTCTGCATTCATGAATGGCCATTATATTGATCATAGTTCTTACAGCTTTCAAATTTGTTTTTACAGTTTTATTGTTAAGGAAAACCTTAAAGTGCTACATAATGTCAGTGGTTATTCATTCTACTTTGACCACTTTGAAATATACTTTGGAAGAAAAAGGAGAGAGGGAGGGACAGAGGAGAGAGAAAAAGAGACAGGAACAGAAAGAGATAGACACAAAGACAGAGACATAGAGATAAAACATACAGAGACAGAGACAGACAAAAGCATTGAAAGAGATGGGGGAAGGAGGAGAGAAATAAAAGAGAAGAGAAGGGAAGAAAGAGAAGAGAAGAAAGGAACAGGAAGAAGATGAGAGGGGAAAGAGAGAAAAAAGAAAGGGAGACACAAAGAGGAGGGAAGGAGAGGAAGAAAGAGAGGAGAAAGAAAGGGAAGAATGAAGAGAGGGGAAGAGCAGAGAGAGGAGAGGGGAGAGGAAGAGGTAGGAGAAATAACTAGAAACAGAGAGGAGGCTTTAATAGCAACTTTGGCATCCTGCAATTTCACACATTAAAACATATTTTTTTAAATGACTACAGTGCTTATTGTATAAGGCTAAGCTTTCTACTCTTCAAAGTATTAATAAGGGCTTCCCATAGAGAAGACAAATACTTGCTTGATGCATTTTTAATCCTTTGCCAATACATTTGAGTAAAGCTGTTTGCTGTTTCAATGACAGGATTTAACTTGCACTTTTGCATTCAACATTTCTGATTGTTAATGACATTTGGAAAACACCGAAAGAGACTCAAAAGGTACATTCTGGTCCAATTATAGCAGTTCTTCTGAACAGTTCTGAAGGCAATAAAGGACTAGAATTGAATGAGGCTCAGGGAACATTATGAAGGCATCTTTCCAATCAGAACCAAGCAACAGAGACATCTCTTTTGTTGGGTCACTTTCTAAATTCTTACACTGGTCTCACCCTAAAGAAATAGGGGCTCACTGCTAGACCTGGGCTCAGTGATCATACTGGTGCTAAGATCTCCTCCTCTGCATCTACAGCCCTGATGGCCCATCCCACAATAAGCACATCCTTTAGTAAGGGAGATGCTATCTTAAGTTCACAGAAGATTTTTCAGTTTCTCATCCCATTAAAAAACTAAGAATGAAATCTACTTTCCAGCTGGATGAGGTAATGGGTGCCTTCAAACAATGGATCAAAAGAAGGATCTCAAATTTTAATAGGAGGAAAAAACTCAGAGTAGAAGATATACCCTGAACTAGATTATTAGTTTCTATGTTTTTAAAGAAGAAAAATAATCCTTAAGTTATAATGAAAGCATATGGGCTGATGAGCTCCTAAAAGCATCCATTGTGATGCTTCATTATAGTGTTTGTTAATAATAACATTAACTAAGTACCCAGACTCACAGTATGGTTAAATCCCATGCAGTCAATAGTTATTTTTGCACCAAATCTTCCTTTACCTTTTAAGGAACTTCCTTACAACTGGCAATGAAGAGAGATGGGGGTAGGTTGGGAGTGGTGGGATATTTTTGTGCGTGTGTGTGTGTGTGTGTGCATGTGTATGTATGAGACAAAGAGAGAAAGAAACAGAGAGAAAGAGAGTGAAAAAGGGAGGGGAGGAGGGAGATGGACACAGAAAGGCAGGGGCAAAGAGAGAGAGAGGAAGTAAAGAGATAGAGAGGAGGGAAGAGGGAGGAAGTGGAAGGAGGGAGGGAGAGAGAGAGAGAGAGAGAGAGAGAGAGAGAGAGAGAGAGAGAGAGATAGTTGGTTTCCAAGCAGACAGTAACAAAAAACAATCTCATTTTCTTTCCTTGTGGGGTCATTTTGTTAAAACCCTTTCAAACTACTATAGTTCCCTTTCAGCCCTGACCTACTATTATAATGAGAAGCTCCTCTGTGCATGCTTCTATGTATCACAAAAAATCAATACTGTATTTTACTAAATTTGAGTTAATTCTATACCTTTCAGCCCAAGGAGACAAATTATTGCTGTTAAGAAGAGAATTTCTCTCCTTCCCTCCATCTCCCCCACTCCACTAGCCAATTGCTTGAGTTTCAGATATGGTGAAACCTATCGCTATTTTAAATAAATAAATAAAAATAAATATATAAAATAAAAGTTAGGGGAAGCAGTTGTTGGGGGGAGCCATTTGAGAGATTTTAATAGCTAATAATAGGAGTAACATAAAAGCACAAATCCAATTTAAGTGAAAGAATTCCTGTGTAAGCATTACTTGTCAGTCTTTGGTCGTACTGTATAGGGACCAGCCACTGAGCAGTGGCAGCAAAGAAATATAAAGTCCAGATTTAATTCTGATACAGAGAAATACAATTTCAAAACCGGACGTCTTATCATAGGCATGTCCCATTGGAGAACTCATTTCCCTAGCAAAAGGCTGTCACCACCATTATGTTGTACAAGGAACCAATTTACTACTACAGCTAAACAGGGTTACCAGTACTGTTGGAACTTAAGCATTTGAAGTTATCGCTAGGAAAAAAAAATAGCATTTCAAATGTCAGTGAAAAAGGAAGGTATAATTGAAAAGTATCAATCAGAGAAGCAAAAGAGTTTAGAAGGCCAAGACTGCAGTTTTACTCTTGGCCTTTTTTCTCTTTTCTTTTCTAATGCTTCTCTCCCTCCACCCGCTCTCCCCCCTCCCTCCACTTCTCCCATGCAAGTTCAAATTTAGCTGGATAAAATAAAAAGATTTCTGCTTGATACTTGTTCTGTGTCAGACATGAAATAAATGTTGATGGCTTCCCTCTACACTTCAGTGACTGTAATTTCACTATACAAAGTTGTTCACCCACCCTGGTCGAAAACTGCCAATCTGCAGAACATCAGAATGGGTGAAACAAAAACCTATTTTCTTTCTCCAGTCTCATTAATCAATCTATTTACATGGGGTCCCATGATTGGACAAATATTTCCCCATTTGGGGGGTTGGTCTTTGTGGAGAATTGAACCCACATGGGGACTTGAGGGCCGGGGTTAGACAAATAGCAGGGAATAAAGTGACCCATGGCCAACTTCAAAAGCAAGCAGTGTTGCTGAGGGGCTAGTGGGACACTTCGGACTGTTGCTTTAATGACTTCATGTTTCAGTTTCAATTTTGTTTAGGGAAAGATGAATTTCTTTCCTATAGAAGAAATCAGGCTACAGTAATCTGGTGGGGGGGGGAGGAAGTGGAGAAGGAAGCCTTGAAGGAGAAAGAAATTGCCAAAGTTCAGCCTGGGGGTGTGGGGAGGAAACAGGTGAGAAAGGAAAGGGATGGCCGCTTCTGCCTCTGTCTCTTCTCCCCTTTCCTCTCCTTTGCATCATACAACGATGCATCATTCCTCATTGCTGGTCAATTTTCTCTATCAGTGCTTTGTGTTTTTTGTTAATGAATAAAGAATGAAAATGAACCAGAATTCCCAGATCAATAAGAAAAGTATGTGAACTCCCCAGGGATAAAGATACAATAAGAAGAAACCCCAGAATTATTCAAGAGATATAAAACTGTTAGAAGAAAATACTAGGAATGAAATTAGGTCAGAAATCAGAGTTCTTAATTCAGTTTTGAAAAAAAGAAAAAGTAAAATACTTTGAAGACAATCAGTCAACAAACATTTAGTAAGGTTTATTATGTGTCAGAGTCTATTAGGAACAGGGGAATATAAAGAAAAACAAAACAAAATATAATTTGTATCCACCCTCAAGGAGTTTACATTCTGATGGGGGAGGCAACATCTATAAATGAGATCATTTAAGATAAATCCAGATCTGTCAAGGCTTTAAAGGAAAAGAATTATGCCAGAGCTCAAGTGCTGTAAAGGCTCCCAGTCCTTGAAAGGCCAAGACAAAGGTCAAAGGATAAAGTCCTGTCAATCAAAAATAGTTGAGATAGAAGGCAGCAGTGTCTCCTCTTCCTTCCTGCACCCCACATTCATCATAAAAGAGCTGCTTATAGACACCCCATCCAGCAAATGGACAGTCTTTTTCCAGAGAGTTTTAGGTGGGAGAGGTAGAGGAAGAGGGAAAGGGAGAGGGACAGGGGGACAGAGGGACAGAGGGACAGAGGGAGAGGGAGAGGGAACTACCTATAGACTCAAGAAAAGCACTAGTCCTGGCAGTCAGGTTGAGCTACAGAAAGAAACAGATCCAGAGACCCCCCTCCCAGCTGAAATACTATGCCCAAAAGGGAGTTTTCTAATAACTCCACAGGAAAAAGGAATTCAAAGTCCAGCAGCACCAGTGGAGTGAGTCATCGTGGCCCCATTTGTTTCCCATATGTGACCCTCACTACCACTGCACCCTCAGTTTGTGACTACTGTTTCCACAGACAATGTCTGTTTTTGTGGGAAAGTGTACCCCAGGCTTTATGTTCTTATAGCCACTTTTGTTACTGTTATTTTATTAAACGCTATTGCTTTGAGCTGACTGGTTGTTAATGGGAATCACACAAGTAGGAGGCTTGTAAGCTATAGTCATAAGATTAGGTACTCACAAGGTACCCCTACAATGTGGGAGGCAGTCACTTTTACCACCCAGGAATCCAACCTATAAAACTGGGAATACAAGATAGGGGAGAAGCCCAGAGAAGTTTCTACAGCAGAGGTTTACATGACAGCACCTCTCACCTCAGTGAAACCAATTGAAACCTCATCTACTTAGGCTACTAAATCTACTGTCCAGTAGAATTGCCTGGTGTCCTTCAGTACACTTCTTTTGGAAGATACAATCACAGTTAAAACCCAAGAATCCCAAATTTTCTGACCTGCCGCAAAAGGTGATAAAAGCAAGTATTGTACAGCAAGATATCTATCTAGAATAATGCAGATATAGTCCTACCTCCACCAAAGTAAGTTGTTCTCTCATGCTTCATAGCATCATAGAATTAGAGCGAGAAGGGACCTCAGCGTCATCTAATCCAACCCCCTCATTTTTTTACAGAGAAATTGAAGCCCAGAGAGTTTAAGTGATTTGCCAAGGTCATGCAAATAGTATGTTAAGGTGACCCTGGGTTCTTGAAAGTTCTGCCAGCAGACTGCAACCTTTGGTGAGAACTACCAAAATAGAAATGATTCAAGCCCCGATGATGATCTGCATGCTTGTCATCCATGAATCAGCCTAAATAAGTTCAAAAAGAACAATGAGCTAGTATTTATGTAGTATTTCAAGGTATGTTGAGTGCTTTACATAGTCAATTACCCTGTGAAGTAGGTGCTATTATCCCCATTTTACAAATGAGGAAACCAAGGCTGAGAGAATATTATTTACCAGGGTCAAACATCTTATAAGCGTCTGGGCAGGATTTGAACTCCAGCCTTTCTGATTCCATGTCCAGTACTGTGCTCACTATATGTCACCTAGCTGCATAATGATTTTTGTTGTTCACAGCAGCTTACGATAACCATCAACTAAGGCATGATATCATCTGTGTCAGTGGAACAAGTACCACACCAGCACAATCACAGAGCCTGGAAGCATTGAAGTTAGTACCTTGGATCATACATCCATCTCTCTCTGTTAAATTCTCATGACATAGAGTATCTCATATTTAAAGACTGTTCCATAAACAGGAATTGATATCTTCAACATCCATTAGAATGGGCTTGCTTGTTCACAGATTGGTGAATTCATTGAGCCTAGCTTAAGGCCTGGCACATAGTAGGTACAATTAACATTTACCATATTAATGAAATTTATCTTCCTGAAGCTACATAGCAAGTCCAAGAGAAAAGTCAAAATAGACCCTGACTCACAGTTCACCATCCCATGATCCAATAACATATATATACATATATGTATATGTGTATATGTATATATGTGTATGTGTGTATATATATATATTTTTTTCACTTGGTGATATTCCCACATGGATTGCTTGCTGGGATATTATTTATTACATGTGCCACCATGTGAGGTCATGTTCCTGGGGCCTCCTTGCTTCTTAGATGTAGCTAAATCAGAATTGTTTCATTGAGAAAGAACCATCCTTAATATCCAGTGGTACCCGTCCCTATTCATATTTTGCATGTTCACAGAAATGACAATTACTTGATGTATTAGTAGCAATTTGGATGAGTTGAAATAAAGAGCCAGGGCATCCTGGGTGCATGGGACAGCACAAGCAAAGCACAGATTTAGGAAGCCACCAGTTGTTCAGGAAATAGTATACAGTTCAGTTTGAATGAAGCATACTGTGTGTGAAGGAAGAAAGTAGACACAGGTAAGAATAGACAGGGAGGCTGGAATGTCACTGTGGATCAAACTAAAATCAAGCTAAAGAGTTTTGATCCAGTTCTGATCTAGGAAGAAACAGCCATGGTTTAGGGGAAAAAAAATCTGAACTGGGAGATCAGAAGACTGTCATTCAGATTCTAGTTCTGCCACTTGTTCTCTGGGTAATCATTTAAAATTAAGGCATTTCATTGCTTAGGGTTTTAGTTTCCTTGTTTAATAAAATGAGAGGATTGGATTAGGTGGTTTCTAATTGAGGGCTACTTCCAGGCCACAAAATCCTATGTCCTAAAGTGACTCTGGCAAAAAAAAAAATATGCAAAGAATTGGAGAAGAGAGAAAATAGAGGCAGGGAGACCACCTAGAAGGCTAATATACAGGATGTGCCAAAAGTCTTAGTACAATGAAGATTTGGGGGTACATCCTGTATTAATCTTTGCTCTGCACCATGCCCTCCCTCCTCTCACATTGCCAAACCAATGGAAGGATCTCAAGCTTTAAAACCCTTAAACTAGGAAATGAGACACCAATGGCAGTGGTATTACAATGGACATTTACCCTCCACTCCTCTGAGAAACAATTGTGAAAGGGGACATTTTAACTGCAGCAAAAGACACTGCAGAAAAGCTAGCCAGACTGAATAGATGGGATGCATTTCTGCTGCAGAAGATATAAGAGTTCATGGGGGGGAAATGGTATATTGATACCCTTTATTACACACAAAAAGATACAGTTTCCCTCTTGCTGTTTCAGCTTCAAGGGGAAAAAAATCCTCGTTTTATTTTTTTTTTCTCCAACTGAACGAAAAACAGCAGGATTAATATTGATGCCACAATGAGAAGAGCAAACAGACAGGCAGGGACAAGATTGCATCCAGCCTCCAAAACACAGTAAAGTTGGAGCTAAAATGTCATATGCATATGTAATTTATATGCAAAACTCTCCTATACCGCCACCGCTCAGTGCCAAGTCCCCCTCCATCGTCCCCCATAGCCAGCCGCTGAAACTCTGTAATTTTATATTATCAGTCACCTACCAAGGGCAAGGCTGTCTGAGAAGAACACAGAAACTTTCTTAAGGCCAAGGTATTAAATTCTTCCCTCACATTGCTTTCCTGGTAGCTCAGCAGGCTTCAGCAGGAAGACCTATTTTTGCTTGCATGCAAGCAACGTCCCTGGCACTGACTGCGTGGAACAGACTGTAGGGACCCTGCCAAGATTCTGAAGTTCTGATGATGTGAGCCAACCTTAGACTAATAATTTTATATCTCAATATAAGTGAAAGAATTCCATAAAAATAGACCCTTTTTAACAGTATGGTGTTCTGTTCTGAGAGAGGGTTGAACAACACGGGTGCCATATGAAAATCTTTCTCCTCTTCCCAGCACCTAACTTTAGCATAGTCCATATGCCTATTTGCCTGAGTGCTGAACTTAGAGAAAGAGTGCTGAATGAGAGGCCACTCGAACAGCTCCTGGCCCTGGATCCTTTGGAGGTGAAATACCTAGCAGTGCGCATGGAACACATTATACATCAGGGTTCCTAGGGACGGAAAGCAAAATAAATAAAAAAATCAAATGAAAGAAAGATAGAAAACACACACACAAAAGCAAACAAACAAATCCAAGGTGGGAAGGACTTTACTGGTGAATGTAGATAATGGATGGATATTGAACTATACCCACATAATCCAATGCACAAATTAATACAAATATTGAAATGGTTTCTGTAGCAGTGTCTACCCATAGCTAAAGGGAAATTTAAAGACTTTATAGGAGTCCAAATTCAATGTAGTCCTGGATCCTCCTGACTCTGTCCCAGTCAGCTTATTTTGCACTAACTCCAGCAGTGTGCGGGCAAATCCTATGATCATAAGGGACCAAATCACATCAGGAAGTCCAGACCCTTGTGTCAGTCCTCAGATGATAGTCCAGCAAATGACACATGTCAGGGCCTGATTTATTGTTTTGTTGATTGTCTACATTTAAGAAAGATGAACAAAACATCAAAATGCAGGTTCAATTAAAACTTTTACCTGTATACAGGTTGAGGTCCACCCCCCCCAGAGAGCCAGTTGTTAAATATTTACCAGCATACCTCTGGTTTTTTCTACCTCCTGGGAGACAGGAATGAAGAAGGTGGGGTAGAAAGGGATGTAGAGATTAGGGGCTAAACCCAGCTATACTAGGACTTTAAGTAACTGAACTAAGAGGGATGGGGTCTACACATGGAGCTTCTTCCCTGATATTCATTCACTGATATAGTGAGTCAAACATTAAATATTTCTCAGTGTTCTACTTTGGGCACAAGGCTGTCCTAGGTTCTGAGGAGAGTGCAAAGATGAGTAAGCTGCAGAACAAGTGTCCAGGGAGCATATAGTCTACTAGTGTAGATGAAAGAAATGCAAATAACTATGATACAAATTAAAATATGGTAAGTGGATAAGTACAAACAAAATGCTATCCAAGATTTGGGAAGGAAAATATGAGGAGGGGGCCGTCAGGCAGGGAGGCTCAAAGAAAACTTTATGGATATGATCTCTGAATTGGGCATTAAAGCTAGAGTTAAATTTCAAAAGGGAGAGGCAGAGGGTTAGGAGGGAGAAGAGTAAAGGAATAAGGAGAGAGGGGAAAAATTCTTGAAATTGGAGATGCACTGACCAAAGGCATGCTGTGGGAACATCTCCAGTGAAATTATAATCTAGAATATATTTTTGAAATGCCAACTGGAATGAGAAAGGCATAATTCAAGCTAGTCCCATGATAGTCGAGGTTCAATATTAGAAAGAAATGAAACATCATAAATCTGACAATTAACAAAAGGAAATTTACACAGCTATAGCAGAAACAGGATATTCAACAAGGATCTTAAGTGAGGACACCAAGTTGATTCAGCTAAGCACAGCTTCTCTGCCTCTGTTTTGCTCATGGAGGCTGGCTGGTCAAGCATCTAAAATGGGCTGGAACTTCTAATAACATTTTGCACTCAGTCAACAATGAAGTGATGTCAATTCCCTGAGTCTTGAATCCCCTGAGTCAATTAAACCTCAAGGATGGTTTCAATATTTTTTTATTTAATATTTTGGTTCCATTTTAAGTTCCAAACTGTCTCCTTCCCTTCCTCCCTCCCCACCCTGCACTAGAGAAGATTACCATTTAACACACACACACACACACACACACACATACACACACATAACCACACTATGCATACCTCTATTTATCAATTCTTTCTCTGAAGGTGGATAGTATCTTCCTTCATAGGTCTTTGTAGTTGATTTGAATATTTATAATATTCAGAATAACTGTGAATTCACAGTTATTCTTCAAACAATATTGCAATGTTCTCTTGGTTCTGCTCATTTCACTCTTCATTATTTCACGCAAATCTTTCTATGTTTTTCTAAAATCAGCCTGTTCATCATTTCTTACAGTACAGCAGTATTCCATCATGATCCTATACCATAACTTGTTTAGCCATTCCCCAATTGATGGGCATCCCCTCAGTTTCCAGTTCTTTACCACCACAAGGACAGCTTCTATATTTTAGAATGTACAGGTTCTTTTCCTTTTTCCCTGATCACCTTTTAAGAAAAAGAATTACTCCTGTACACGTGGCAGTAGCCTTTAGTGGTCTTCCTGCCAATCTCTTCTAACAACTTCATTTTACACAATGAAGCTGAAGCCCAGGGAAGTTAAATAATTTGCCCAAAGTTGCAGAGGTAGCACAAATCACAGGTGGGATTTGATCTCAGGTTCAACAAAAACAAACTTCTGACTCCAGAGCTAGTGCTCTTTCTACTGTCTCCTGAATAAAGAAAAAAAAATCCTGTAGAAAGTGATACATTTGGGGGAAAATTAGGAATTCTAGAAGACAGAACTGAGGAGGAAATGCATCCCAAATATGGGGAACCTCTTGCACAAAAGTATGGGTAGAAGAGATGGAATGTCATATATGGGTAACAGCTAAGTTCCCTCATTCTGTTGAAGGTACCACCATTTTTTACATAGCTTCCAAACTAATATCACCAAAGCATAGATCTGATCATGTCACTCCCCTGCTCACAAATCTTCCCCATTGGCTATGGCAGTGGTCTCTGAAATTTTTTAATCATGCACCCTTATAAGTAAAGAATGTTTGAACATGTGTACCTAATATTTGTAAATTTACTTATTTAAAAATTATATGTGTACTACCATACTAATAATTATATAATAGAAATTTAAAAGGATGAAATAAAGAGATATTTGAAGAGATATTTTGAAAATATTTTATTTTAATGGTACAAAAATTTTTGTACTCACTAAAAATATTAATACTATCTTTAATTACAATAATGTAATTGAATATGACTCACTTTTTTAAATTTTTGGTTTAACACTTTGTGATACAGTAATGCAAAGACCTGGTTCCATTTATTTCAGTACTTGGTTTTAATTGCTATCATGGCTGCAAAAAGATGATTCACAATGATACCCAGATTCATATGGAAGAAGTGTGCCATTTGCTGAACTTACTAAATCATGTTACTCATTTTTCAATTCCATCTATCACTTATACAAAAGTTTTGTTGAAGTTC
Organism: Vombatus ursinus; assembly: GCF_900497805.2. NCBI lineage: Eukaryota > Metazoa > Chordata > Mammalia > Diprotodontia > Vombatidae > Vombatus > Vombatus ursinus. Next base: position 1,487,963 of record NW_020947062.1, on the reverse strand, counting down.
AGGCTGTAAATTTCCATCCTCCTTGGTATCAATGTTTTTCTTGCAAACTAATCAGAAGGTATTCTATTTTTAATTTTTTTAATGAGTTCAAAACTCACCAAATTGTTTTATTTGGAAGATTTTTAAACAAATCAGAAAGTTCCATTTTCAAGTGTTTTTAAGTGTGCATATATGTAAATGACACCTTTACATTGTTTTGTGCAACCCAGAGAAGAGCCCCAGATTACAGAACCCACCTTTTGAGAAATGTCTGAGGCAGCCACAAGACGACCTTGTTGTAAGAATGCTAGGGGGCTGGGGAGGGGGACGAATTTTACCTCCAAAGCCACTGCTGCAGGTGCCTGGATCAAGAGTTGGTAATAACTGCCCAAACAGGCCAAAGCTGGGAGTTACCTTGGGAGTCCAGCAGTGAAAGGGATGGAGTTAAACTACAGTGGAAGAAAATGATGGTGTGATTATGTTGGAGACAAGTTCACAACTGGCTCACAGAGGAAGGTGGGTGATCTATCAACTTGGGGAAAACAAAATAGAGAAACCCCACTTAGGAGATCATTGGTCTATAGGATAAAATAAAAACTATTTAATCTTGGTATTTAAGACCTTCCACAATATTTCCCACATGCCCTTCATGACTAATTTCACACTATTCCTCTTTACAAACTCTACATTTCAGCTCAACTAGACTGCTAGTGGTCCCATAAATTCAATATACCAACTCCCATCTCCATGTATGTAAGCAAGCCAATCCCTGTGGCTGTAATGCTTTCCCTCATCATCACCATCTCTCAGAATTCTTGTCTAAATAAGATTGAATTTAGGTTCCACCTTGTCCATAAAATCTCTCCAGATCCACTAAGTCATTAGTGTTCTCTCCTTCCTCAATGTTCTTTGTAAGTGGGGATGTGTTGATAAATGTTTTACAACAGCCTGTTGGGGTGGGGGGGGGATATTATACTGAACACACTTTTAGTTTTCTCCATCACCTTCTTAAGTCTAAATAATGAACAAAACAATAAATCAAGCCCTAATTTGATGTGTTCGGCAATTTCTGAGGTGGAAATATTCACAAGGAAAATTTAACAATTGGCTCTCCTGTTGTATTGCACTTGGTGTATGAGGCAGCCTAGCTTAGTGGATAAGGGGTGGCCTCTGCTGGACTCAGGAGGATCTGAGTGCAAATTCTCTCTCTGACACATGCTGACTTTGTAGTCCTGAACAAGTCACTTAAATTTCAGGGCAAGTCACTTAACTTCACAGCTCTCAGATAGCCCTGCAAGACTTTAAGCTGCAGATTTGTTGCTGAACTACATTGGTAGAAGAAGTTATCTTGTCAGGGACCTATACATCAAAGAAATCTCAGTTTCAGAAAGAAAAAATGAATGTGCTGAATCCCCAAATAGAAAAGAGCTACAGGACACAAGGACTAATTCATTTTGTCTTTGTAGCTCAAGTGCCTAGCACAGAAGCTTTGAATTGAATTGAGTAGATTAAATTAAATTTCTATAGAGCTTTATGTTAATATGTACATGTATAGGGTGTGTGTGTGTGTGTGTCTGTGTGTGTGTGTGTCTGTGTGTGTGTGTAGCCATTAGTTCTTTTCACCCTCACAACAATCTAGTAGACTGGTAAGCTAGTAGAACAATTATTATTACCCATATTTTACCCAGTGGAGAAGCTGAGGTTAGGAGAGGTTAGAAGACTCACTAGTAAGTACTTGAAGCGGGAACTTGAGGCCAGGTCCACTCACTCCCATCTCATGGCTATTTCTACAACAGTGTGTTGCCTTTCCAATTTTAAGTCAAGAAGAACATAGTTGATAACACAAGCAAGGCAGATACTGACAAATACCATTTCAAACTTCTTAAATAAGCCTAGAGATTTCATGTAGAGAAATAAAATAGAAAGGACTGAAACAAAAAAAAATATAGAAAGGATAAGATATTCTGATAAAATGTGAATTACTTTCATGTAATTTTTAGATTAGATGGTCATTGAAAATATTCACTAAAATTTCATTGGCTTCAGAGAGGTCATGGCCTAGCAAGTTGGCTCGAGCTAGACATCCTGGTCTGGGAGTCAGGATATTTGGGTTCTAGTCCTGACTCTGGTGCTAATTTGTATGACCTTGGGCAAGTCAATTTCCTCCCTCTGGGCCTTAGTTTCCTTGTCTGTATGCAAGCCTGAGCATGGTAATATCCTACTGACTCTCTCTCTCTATCTCTCTCTGTCTCTCTTTCTGTCTCTCTGTCTCTTTCTATCTGTCTCTGTCTGCCTGTCTCTGTCTCTGTCTCTGTCTCTGTCTCTGTCTCTCTCTCTCTCTCTTTCCCCCCCCCACCCCCACCCTGGGCTGACTCACTCACCCTACCTCCACCCATGTGAAAATCAGAAATGTGACCACATTGCTACTATTCAACTTTCAAGGACCTAAGGGTGATCCCAGAAGGAGTGGGGAGGGGAAAATGTATTTCTGCTAATGAAGATGTGTCAAGCTCTTTTAACATACAACCTCGCTTGGCAGGGTGCTGACAAAATATTAAGCTATTTCAATAACAAGTAGTTCTCTTACATTGGAAACCTGAAAAGCTCCTCAAATGTGTCCTGGGCCCCAGAGAAATTTCTCTCTCTCAAGCTGTATGTAGCAATAGGGTCATACACAATTTCTTTAGCCAGTTTTACAAATAACAATGGATTCTGTTTTCTCCAATCAGCTCTCAAGCAAAGCCTCTTCTCCAATCATCACAAGGCACAAAAAATCAGATGCAAAATCTGTCTTTTACCCTCTATTTCTCCTTCTTAGTTTACAGAGGGAAGTAAAGGGCAAGGAAAAAAAAAAGCAGATCCCTATTTTTCCCCTCTCTTGGGCTATAGGAGGCACCAAAAGATAAAAAATTCAGATTAAATAACAACTTGTAACTGCTGTTTCAATCAGCTAGGATGATGATACTTAGGGACCTAAGATCATAGATTTAGATCATGGAAGTCAATGAGTTAAACCTTCTTATGTTACAGAAAAGGAAACTGAGTCACAAAGAGAGGTTAAGTGACTTGGCCAGGGAAGCAAAGCTAGTGTGTGATGTGGTATTTGACCCCACGCCTTCCTGAATCCAAATCCAGTGCCTTCTCCACTATACCACCCCACCTTATAAACACCTATAGGACTGCTAATTTTACATTTCATCTTGGATTTGCACTGTCCAAACAACCCTGGTATGTATGAACTGGTAAAACAACCAGGTTTGGGACAGGCTTCTTGTCAATCACAATGTAGAAATTTCCCCTACTGTCAGCCAACTCCAAACCAATGGATGTGCTGACCTTTTAAACTACTAGAGTAACTTCCAAACCTGGAAATATCAACCCCCAAAAGGGCATTTGATCAGCTACTCGGGAAAAGAAATAGAAGTAGAAAAGATAGCCAGTGACCCAGTGTCAAGATCAACTAGCTAAGTCTGGATTGCTTTGTCAAAACTTTGTAATCCCTAAAATGCTAGTTATAGAAATGGTAACTAGTATTATTAAGCCCACCTAGTCAGCCCTACTTCTTTCTTAAATCTCTGGCTCTCCGGCAGCCTAAAGCAACCACATGATAAACTAGAACCAGGAAAGGCAACTCTGTTTCTGTTCCATAGGATGGTCCCCATGACACCAGCTGTCTTTTTTAACCATACTCATACCCAATATTTTACTAACATGAAGAAACTTTTTAACTCCATGTCCTCGTATGAACATGTAACTGTTTCACAGAGATCAAGGAAAGCAAAGGTTCAAAAGTTCCTGTTTTGCACTGTTCTGTTTGTTATAGTTGGTTTCCTTGTCTCAGAGGTGTGCTGGAACCAGTTTATATCAATCAGCTCATGAGAGCCAGTTGTTAAATTTTCAGTATGAGCAGTTACACCTCAGAAATCAACAAACACTACAAATTGACTTGATCTATTGTTTTGTTATTTACCTAGACTTAAGAAAAAGATGGAGGAAATTTTAATAATGCAGATTAAATTTAAGTGTGCTGTGTGTACATATTTTTCCTTTTTCTGAGACCTGGTTGTTATACATTTAATAGCACACACCTGCCTGTCCTTAAAGGAGTTGAAAATGTTGCTGATAAAGCTCACAATATATTTAGGCTTGGTTTCAAATGGTTTCATTCAAAAGAGTTCATGTTGTTTTGGGAATGGCAAACAGAGGGACAGTTTCTACAGTGGAAACTGCAGAAACTCTTGAGAATTATGTTGTGGAAGTAAGTTCATCATTGGAGACAGTCTTCTTCACCTTTTGATACCAAGAGTCTTTGAATGTCAGGGCTAGAACAGGTCTTAGGACCATAGAATATTGAATATCACAGCTGGAAAGGAATCTTGGAATCACAGAGCTATCCAAAAGTAGAACTGGGCAGTAGCATCATTAATTTCTCACTTCCTTTCTATTGTCCCAAGCCTCCCAATACTCACATCTGTAATTCTATTGCTATTCCCAAACAACACTGTAATGAACTTGAAGAACTTTTGTAGAATTATGTTTTCCCCAAGGATAGATAAAAAACAAACGATTACAGAAAAGGCTTCATGTAAGGTTTGGAAAATTGTTCTGGACGTCAGGTTTATTTGAGGTTGGGTTAAGTTCATTGATTCATAAGAGACAGAATATTAGAGTTGGAGGGTGCTGTATATTCTTAGACTGGGATGTTAGAGCTGGACAACTTAGAGATCTTCTAGTCCAAGGGTTCTTAAGTTGGGCTTAATAGACTCTCCTAAAAGAGAGAAGGAAGGAAGAAAACAAGGAAGGAGATTCATTAAATGCCTACTATGAGCCAGGCACTGTGTTAAAAGCCTTACAAATATTATCTCTTTTGATCATCATAATAAAACTAGGATATAGGTGCCATTATTATTCCCATTTTATAGTTGAAGAACTGAGGCAGATAGACCTTAATTGACTAATCCAGAGTCACACAGTTGATAAGAGTCTGAGGATGGATTTGAATTCAGGTCTTCCTAGCCCCAGGCCCAACACTCTGTTTACTGTACTACCTAGCTACCCAAGGAGTCCATGTATAGGTTTCAGGGGATACATGAACTTGGATGAATGAGAAATTACATCTTTATTTTCACAAACATTTGCTTTCCTTTGTAATCTTATGTATTTTATTTAAAGCATTAGAAAAGATTCTGGGGGCAGCTAGGTGGCACAGTGGATAGAGCACCAGCCCTGGAGTCAGGAGTACCTGAGTTCAAATCCAGCCTCAGACACATAACACTTACTAGCTATATGACCCTGAGCAAGTCACTTAACCCCATTGCCTAACCAAAAAAAAAAAAAAGTCAAGACATAAGCTGCAAAAATGAGGAAAGAGCAGAAAAAATAGAAAACATTCTGAGAAAAGGTCCATAGGTTTCACCAGACTGACACATGCACCTGCACAGCATACACACACACACACACACACACACACACACACACACAAACATATATACACACAGAGAGTTAAAAAAAATCTTTGCTTTAGTTCAGTCCCTTCATTTTACAGTGAGAGAAGCCAAGGTCCTAGTAAAGTATGATTTTCCCATAGTCACATTGATAATAAGTGGCAGGGTCAGATCCTCTAACACCCAGTTCTTCTAACTGCAAATCCAATACATCAACGCTACCTTTTATAGGGAGGTAACCTTATCCTGGCCCTAAAGATGAGGAAACTGAGGCTTTATGTAAAAGTCAGGGATAAAACCCAGATCAAGCAACAGAAGAGAGTGGAAATCTCCATCCATTGGCATACTTTCCCCAAAACCAATTCTAAAGCATCTGTGTTTTTTCCAATATTAAAGAGCTTCTGTAGTTAAGTCTTCATTGTTCCTATTATGTATTTATATATGTTGCTATTATGTGTGAAAGGCCAGAATTGGAAAAGAGGCAAATAGTTTATCTTGATTCCATGTGATATTTTCCAGTAGTGCCATTGAAATACCATTCATTCTATCCTGGCTGCATTGATCGGTAGTTTCATTTTCTAATTGCAAATAAAACCTCTCACTGCAGCTGAAACAGTACTCTTTTGGATGGAACTTCACAGTTTTATTTTAGCTTCATGGCTTAAAGATGCTCTGTTACCATCATTCTTAAATGGTAATTCCACTTTTCCAATTAGATTACAGGAATGCACCAAATAAATGGACCTTTATCACCCGAGCCATAATATCAACCTAACTACTGAGAATAAGGCAATGAATAGCCCAGAAAGCCTTTCCTACTGTTTTTGTCCTGGTTCAAAAACCCTGCTCCCTTAGTCCCTTATAAATGAGCAGACTCCCGAGATGGAGCTTAATATCAGAAAGTTGACTAAAGTAATTTGAGCTCATTCTGAGGAGTAATAACATACATGGTAATAAAGTTAAGCAATAGACCCTTTCAGATAAAAGAAGAAACAGGAAAGTTAGCAGGGTTGGGTTTCCTGAGGGATCTGGCCAAGATAATATTTCTCACTTTCTATTTCAGAAATGTAGCTATTTTCCAGGGTAAAGGAGTTGGTCTTTCACAAACCTAATCACAGAAAAGGCTCCAGATAACGAGGTGTTAAATTAACTGTAAAAATGTGGCCACACCGAATGATCCCTTTATGAGGTAAGAATGAGCCCCTTGAGTGAATCAGAAAGGAAGCAATGCCATAATATAAAGAATAACAGGCCACACCTCTGGGTGACCTTTAAAAGTCAGTTCAGTGAGTCCAGGAGACAGACTCAAAGAATTCCACTCCTGATGGGACTAGCAGAAGATACATGAAACTGGAGGGGAAGGGGATGGGGGAATGAAACAGTAAGAAATCCTATGGATCTGGAAGAGCAGAAGTAGAAGTAGAGGCAACCACCATCAAAGGGCAAAGGTCTCTAGAAGCAAGGCTGCCTGGGTTAATCTAGTATGAGGTATATCTGAACAGAAGCTGTGCTGCTGAAATCACCCCCAAACTACACACACCAAAGTGATAATCTAGCATTTTCTTTCTCCCCTTAAACTCCGTCATGGGAGCCTAAAGCCTTTTCTTCTGGCTATGGGAAATGTCTGCTTATGTTTCTTGGTTTAAAATGTTTGCTTTGTCTTTATAAACAGTGTTGACCATTGTTATTTGCTAGTAAGTGATACCACTTAAATACTTACAGAGAATATAGTTAGGAGAAGCATTTAAGATAGAAACATTACCAGAGAAGAGATAGAGACAGAATTAACATAAAGTGTCTTGCCATAAGTGTTGTATCTGGCTGGGGGCTCAGAGCTAATAAAATGATAAAGAGAATTACAAATCTTCTCATGCTATTTTCAAGAGTGGAAAAGGAATGTTTATATTGGGAACCCCATCTGGGCAATGAAATACTAGTAGGATAAGGGGAAAATAGGAGGGGGTTAACAACCCTAATCACCATTCCACCCAACCATTAGTCCCAGGAGTATTATAGCCAAATTCCAGAGCTTCTAGGTCAAGAAGAAAATATTGCAAGCAACCAGAAAAAAAAAAAAAACAAATGTTGTGGAGCCACAGTCAGGATAACACAAGAGTTAGCAGCTTCTACATTAAAAGATCTGAGAGCTTTGAATATGATATTCTGGAAGGCAAAAGAGCTAGGATTACAACCAAGAGTCACCTATCCAGCAAAACTGAGTATAATCCTTCATAGGGAAAAAATGGGTATTCAATGAAATAGAAGACTTTTAAGCATGCCTTTCGAGCAATTCCATAGAATTGTTGAGTTTCAAATTACAAGACTCAAGAGAAGCATAAAAAGGTAAATACGAAAGATAAATCATAAGGTATTCAATAAAGTTTACAATTCCTACATGAGAAGATGAAACTTGTAACTCCTAAGAACTTTCTTGTTATTAAAGCATTTAGAAGGAGTATGCAAAAAAATAAAATTAAAATTAAATAAAAAATAAAAATAGGAGTATACATAAACAGAGTGCACAGGTGTGATTTAAATATGATGGGATGATGTCTTTAAAAAATAGAATTAAGGGGTAAAAAGGAGGAATGCCTAAGAGAAGGGGGAGGGGAGAGGTAGGAGGGGGCAAATCATCTCACAGAAAAGAGGTACAAAAGAGCTTTTACAATGAAGGGAAAGTTGGGGGAAGTGCGAGAGCACTTGAAATTTATTCTTATCATAACTGGCTCAAAAAGGGCATAACATATATGCTCAGGTGGGTATAGAAATGTAGCTTACCCCATAGAAAATGAGGAGAAGAAGAGGATAAGAGAAGGGGGCAGGGTTAATAGAAGGGAGGATAGATGGATAGGAAAGGTAGTCAGAAGCAAAATACTTTTGAAGATGGACAGAGTAAAAGGAGAAAGAGTAGGATAAACAGGGAAATAGGATAGAGATAAATACATAGCAATCATAACTGAAAATTTTTATAGCAAGTTTTTTCTGATAAAGGCCTCATTTCTCAAATATTTTGAGAATTGAGTCAAATTTATAAAAATAAGAGCCTTTCCCATTTGATAAATGGTCAAAGGATATGAACAGGAAGTTTTCAGATGAAGTAATCAAAGCTATCTATAGTCATATGAAAAAATGCTCTAAATCACTGTTGATTAGAAAAATGCAAATTAAAACAACTCTGAAGTACCACTCCACAACAATCAGATCGACTAATATGACAGAAAAGGAAAATGGCAAATGCTTTCAGGAAAGTAGGAAAATTGAAACAATAATGCACTGTTGGTGAAGTTGCAAACTGATTCAATCATTCTGGAGAGCAATTTGGAACTATGCTCAAAGGGCTGTAAAATTATGCATACTCTTTGACCCAGCAATACCATGGCTAGGTCTGTATCCCAAAGAAATAAAAAACAAAAAGGAAAAGGACCTATATATATAAAAATATTTACAGCAGCTCTTTCTGTGGTGTCAAAGATTTGGAAATTGAGGGGATGCCCATTAATTGTGGAATGGCTGAACAAGTTGTTATATATGATTGTGATGAAATACTATTATGCTATAAGGAATGATGAGTAGGATACTCTCATAAAAATCTGGAAAGATTTATTTGAACTGATGCAAAGTGAAATAATCAGAACTAGCAGAACATTGTACACAGTAACAGCAATATTGTATGGTGATCAACTGTGAATGACTTAGCTATTCTCAGCAATATAATGATCCAAGATAATCCCGAAGGACTTATGATGAAAAATGCTATCTGCCTCAGGAGAAAGAACTTATGGTCTAAATGCAGATTGAAGCATACTTTTTTTTTAATTTTCTTTATTTTTCTTAGGTTTTTGTTTTTATTCTTTAAAATAATTCTTTCCCAATATGACTAATATGGAAATATGTTTTGCATGACTGCACATGTATAACCTATATCAAATTGCTTACCTTCTCAATGTTGGAGGTAGAGGATGAGGCAAGGAGGAAGAGCATTTGGAACTCAAAATTTTAAAAATGAATGTTAAAAATTAATTGGCATGTAATTGTGGAAAATACCAAATAAATATATTAAAACAAAATATATTAAAAACAAATTTTTTTTTAAATCTCAGATTTATCTTCAACATAGTGATGAACACAGGGCAAAGTGATTTCACACCTTATCAAAGAACTAACCTGACCAAGTGGCTAAAATTTAGTTAAGGACACACAAGAGGGAATCAAGAGGGCTTCACCAGGCTCTTTCTGTGCACACCCTCTACACACTTGTTAACATGGGCTACTAGTCCTCCACCAGAAAGGAATCTAACCCCCTACTGTGTGAGAACTAGAGATGACAAAAGTGGAAGGGGAGGAGCTGCCATGCTTGCTGTGGTGCTGGGAGAATTAAGCATTTTGTTGAGGTGTAATCAAACACCTAATGTCAAAGGCAGCTTAAAGGGCTCTTATTCTTTATCTAATCTTCACAAAGAGAAGAATGACTAAATAGAGATGTGAAGGAATCTCTGATAGAAATGATAAGACAGAGGCCAAGCTGCAGGTTTTACCATAGCTGGTCTAATAGAGCCTCTTTGGCAGCAAAGTTTGAGACATTAGAATATCTCTCAGCTGGGTAAATTCTTAACAGTAACCAATGTCACCTGCAGAAAACAGGATCATTAGCTCAGAAGGCAGCTCTGTTGGAGGTAGGCCCCTGCTAATAGAGTTTTGTCTGTATTTACACACATTTGAGTTTGTAGTGTGTTATTATGAAATCTGATAAGGAGGCAAAAGACTTTAAAGAATAATGGGCCTGCTCCCAAAACTGGATAGGGTCAAGAATCAGAAATGAAGTCAGGAGACCAAAGTTCAAATCCCAGCTTTGACAATTTATTACCTTGTCATACCTGTATGACCAAGCACATGTCATTTAACTTCTTTGAGCCTCAGTCTCCTTGTCTGTTTAAAAAAAAAAAAGAAAACAAGAAAGAAAAAGATAAAGGCCTACCTCAAAGGATTATCATGAGAAAATTGCCTTACAAACCTTTAAGTACTACAGAAAAGTGAGGTTTTATTAGAATTTCCTCACCATGCCATCATCATTAGGTTTTGGCTCAGGTTATTTCCTGAATATCACCACATCCTCAATCTACCTAGCTATCTGTCAAGGCCTAACCTTAGCTTTGCCTTCTCTTTGCTATCATATTCTATAGCCCAGGCTGAAAGCTGTTCTGAAATTCCATAACTCTTGGAGACTAAGCCATACAAGTTGATTGGCAACTCATTATGCTATCTTAACAACTGGCAGTGGCGGAGAGGCAACTAGGAGTGTGAGGCTCTAGAATGTCAGGTAAACTCAAACCCAAAGACTCCAGATAGCTTTAAACAAATTCCATTTTTACAAGAAGACATGTTTCTTGAAAGAGTGGTTGTGGAGTCATTTAAGACACTTCATGACCAGATTTGGGGTTTTCTTGGCAAAGATACTAAAGTGGTTTGCCATTTCCTTCTTCAGCTCATTTTATAGATGAGGAAACTGAGGCAAGCAGTGTTAAGTGATTTGCCCATGGTCATACAGCTAGGAAGTGTCTGAGACCAGATTTGAACTTATGAAGATGAGTCTTCCTGGTTCCAAGCCTAGTGCTCTATCTACTACACCACCTAGCTATCCCAGAAAACTCATGACGAAAAATTGTTATCTACCACCAGAGACAAAACTGATGAACTCTGCATGCAAACTAAAGTATAATTTTCTTGCTTTATTTCTTTTGCTTTTTTTGCAATGTGGCTAATATAGAAATATGTTTTACATGATTTCACATGTATAATTGATATTTTGTTTGCCTTCTCAGTGGGGATGGGGAGAAGGAGGGAGAAAATCTGGAACTCAAAATTTTAAAAACATATATTGAAAATAAATTAAAAACTTAAAAAAAAAAACTTAAAAGTTGCCCAGTTAGAGACTTCACTAGTTTTTATTCTAATAAGCCTGAAGGAAAAAAGCTAGACATGGCCACTGTCCTCAAGTACTTGAAGTCCTTGAAGGGTTAGCCTTATTAATAGCTTTCCAGATCACTTAATGTGATCTTCTCTGATTAGAAAGTAAGTTTTTTTGAGAATGGAGACTTTCTTTTTGCTTTTGTTTGTATTTCCAATATTGAGCACAATGCTTGGCACTTAATAAATGTTTGTTGCCTGCCAGACTGATTATGGACAGGCAGAAGTTGAAGAGAGATTGATTTTTTACTTAGTATAAGGAAGAACTTCCCAGTGATTCCAGCTATCCAAAAATAGATTTATTTTTCTCAGGAAATCAAGTACTCCAGCCATCACTAAAAGTCTTTTAGGAAAACTAAAATGGTCACTTACTGAGGGTGTTATAGAGAGAATATCATGTTTCATGCATAAGCCGATCTATGTGACCTCTCTATCAATTTGGATTCTGTGATGATAAATGAGGAAAGGGCAGTTTTCAAAGAGGAGGCAGGTTTTGACCAAAGTGAAGGGAGTGTTGGTGCATGATTTTCTGTTTGCAGATGATTGTGCATTCAATGCAGCCTCTGAAGCTGAGATGCAACAAAGTATGGATCAATTCTCTGCTATTTGTGTTAATTTTGGCCTAACAATTAACACCAAGAAAACACAGGTGCTCCATCAGCCACCACCATACAATCCATGTGCGGAACCACTGGTTCCAGCAAATGAAGAAGTTTTGAATGCTGTGGATAAGTTACACTTACCTTGGTAGTGTACTTTCCAGGGATGTACACATTGATAATAAGGTTGACACACATATTGCCAGAACTAGCTCAGTGTTTGGGAAGCTCTGAAGGAAAGTATGAGACCGAAGAGGTATTAGACTGACTACCAAACTGAAGGTCTACAGAGCCATTGTGCTGACTTCATTGATGTATGCTTGTGAAACCTGGACAGTATAACAGCACCATGCTAGGAAACTGAATCGTTTCCATTTGAACTGTCTTAGGGAGATTCTGAAGATCACCTGGCAGGATCAGCAGACACTGAGGTCTTTTCTCAAACAAAATTGGCAAGCATTCAAACTCTACTTCAGAGAGTGCAACTCCAATGGGCTGGCCACATTGTTCAAATGCAAAATGTATGCTTGCCAAAAAGACTTTTATGAAGAACTCATACAAGGCAAGCGTTCACATGGTGGTCAGAATAAGCGATACAAGGACACTCTCAAGATCTCTCTTAAGAACTTTGGAATTGATTGTGCGACATGGGAGGCACTGGCACAGGACCGCTCAGCATGGTGGGCCCACATCAGAGAAGGTGCTGTGCTCTGTGAGCAAAGCAGAACTGAAACAGCTCAAAGGAAATGCAGGATGCTCAAATTTAGAGAAACCTCTCCAAATGTTCACACGGATTTTTTGTGCCTGACCTGTGGTAGAGCATTCCAAGCTTGTGTTGGTCTGATCAGCTACAGACAGACATACTGAAACTTGATTCTAGCATAGTGATGTCATTTTGGTCCTCTTGGAGAATGAAGGACAACAACGAACCAGGTTTTGACATGGTCTTTGAAAGAAGGATAAGATTTTAATAGGCAGGAAAGTAGAGAGTATACAGAAAGGAACGTGGTATAGTGAAAAGACAACCAAATCAGTCAAAAGGGAGATATGTGGGTTGTAGGCCTGGTTCTATGATATTAACTTTCTGTATGAACTTTGACAAGTCACAGTTCCTGTCCTAGTCTCAGTTTGCTAATCTGAAAAAAAAAATCAGACTCAATTATCTCCATGGTCCCTTCTATCTCTGAAATGTCGTCTTGTATCATAGGAGTATAAGATTATAGATTTAGAGCTAGAAGGGACCTTAGAGATCTATAGCCCAATTCCTTCATCTTACAGATGAGGAAATCGAATAATTTGCCTAAAATCACACAGTCAGAAGCGGAGCCAAAATTCTATCTCAGATCCTTGGCAAGGTAAATCAAAACACCACCACCATCACCACCTCAACCACCATCTCCCCTCAAATCCCAATGAAGATAGCACAAGACCCTGACCTCAAGAGCCTTGAGAATAGCAGTTTCCTACAGACCATCAGTCTTGCTTCCAGCCCAGTCCCCATAGCCATCATCCAAGAAATGTGGCAAAGGGGCTAGATGTCCCCACTAATTGCCAACCAACTACCACCTACAATATAAGCAAGCCAGCCTTGCTGAAGTATCAAAGACACCCTGAAAGAGAGACTGGAGGTGATACATTTAAGACAAGTCAAATCACTACCACCTTGATTATCACCTCCCATCTGACCCTTATGAAAATAGCCCATGTCTCTGAACCCAAAGCCTTGGGAATATCAAGGCCATTCAGTCCTAACAGTCCTGTTTTCAGCCTGTTCCCTGCAGGCCACCATTGATGGGAGCAATCCCTGTGGAGAAAGGGCCCCCCTTCTTCATCATTATCAACACCATTTGCTGACCAACTACAATTAAGAGGAAGGTGAGCCCAAGAGTCCCAGGAATGGCAGCACCCATAGCCCAAGACCAACAATTCTGCTTCCAGGCCAATCCTGAAAGCTGTCATCCCAGAAAGCAAAGTCTGTGGAGATGTAGCCTGACAACACTTCTGCAGGTGCTTCAGCAACAGCTACTGAAGTCCCTCCTAGAAAAGAAATTTCTCTCCATTGAAGTCCATGGCATTATTAAATGGTTCATCGTTAGAAAAAAAGATGTGATTTTCTCAGTAGAAATAACATTAAAGAAGATACATTATCATTTATTTTGCAAGGTTTCCTGAGGACCATTTCCATCTGATTTGCCGCTGAAACCTCTTATTTATGTCATTAGAATGTCCATTAGAAAGTGAGCTTTTCAAGAGCAGAGAGTGTTTTGTTTTTGTATTTGTATCCTCAGCACTTAGCACAGTGTTTTGTATATAAGAAGCATTAAATAAATGATTTTTCATTGATTCGTACTCTCAAATGTAGTACTTTTGTTATTATACCACAACTAACTCAAGACTACTTTGACTTGACCTGAGGAGGAGGGGTAAAAAAGGAGCAATGAGAAATAAGGCTGGAAAGGAAGGTTGGGACCAGATTGCTGAGGGCCTTAAATTCCAGGCTAAGGAGTTTGGATGACATCCTGTAGGCAATGGGAGGTTGCTGAAGATTTTTAGGCAGGGACTGTTTCTAACATAACACTGGCATCAAAAGAGGAGAGTTGAAGCCAAGGTTAAAGTTGGATGAGAAAAGGGACAGATCTCAATGGGATTCTAAGTATCTATGGGAAAGAGACAAGTTCAGGTTGGAAAAGGATGAAAATATCAGTTCAGGTTCCAAATATTGACTATAAATGATATCTACTCTCTATCACTTAAGTTCATAGAAGTTTTAAGTATTGGGAGTGCTGTCAAGTAAGAGGAATTTGAACAACAGATTTGTTCCTTGTGGTCCCAGAGGACAGAGCTAGGGCTTGGGAGTGGAAGGTACAGGGAGGCAGGGAAGATAATAAAAGAATTTGCCTACCGTCAGATGCACTGGCTTTAAATCTACTTTTTTGATTCCAGCGTTACGTTAGAAACAGTCTCTGCCTGAAAATCTGCAGTATCCTCGCATTGCCTGCAGGAGGACATCCAAACTCCTTAGCCTGGGATTCAAGGTGCTCAGCAATCTACCAGCTACTTTGGAAGGTAGCAAGTTCCCCTTCATTGAAGGTATTCAATTGTATGACAAATGACCACTTGTAAGGAATGCCATAGAAGGTATTCATTCTTTCAATAGATTTTTGGATAATTAACCTAAGACACTCTCATCTATAAGAGTTTGTAATTCTATTATACTAACTTGGGTTCTATAAGAATAGTATCCAAGATGAGGATAAAGAAACAGATGAGGAAACTGAAGCAAACAGGGGTTAATGACTTGCCCAGGAGCACACAGTTAGCGTCTGAGGCTAACTTTAACTGAGGTCTTTCTGACTCCAGGCTCAGTGTTCTATTCATTGCACCACCTAGAAACAGAAAGTACTATGGATGATCTTAATTCCTCACTGTTTGATCGTAAGAACAGTGAAAGTTTCACAAAAGTTTTATGAAGTATTAGGTCTGCCTTCTTCCCTGCCCGCCCCCAACCCCGCCATAGACTTCTCAAATATTACAGCTAGAAAGGACCATGGAGTCATAGAATGAATGATGGAACTAAAATGGGTCTAGTTGTTCAATCATTTTCAGTTGTGTCTGACTTTTTGTGATTCCCAATTGGGGTTTTCTTGGCAAAGATACTGGAGTGGTTTGCCATTTAGTACTCCAGCTCATTTTCCAGATGAGAAACTGAGGAAAACAGGGTATGAGGTGCCTTGCGTCACACAGATAGTAAGTGTCTGTAACTGGATTTGAACTCCTTCCTGAGCCAACTTTTAGTGAACATTAGACTATTCAACCCTACTTATCCTTTCTCTGAATCATTTGAAATCTGCATTCCCAGGATATATAGTGTAAACCTACTTGCAGTTTTCTTTTCCTACTTTATCATGAACTCTATAACGAATTGATCACTTCTCCCCAAATTCCCCATCCTTTCTACTCAAGCTCTTGTCTATCCCTTGTTGATCAGTTTCAGGTTCAATTCCCCCTGTCAATCACTTCATAATTTGAGGGAGTTCCAGCATACAGCAGGATACGTCATGTCCCCATCATGCTTCTGTGCTAGAAATTGGAGGTCTGTTTTCAAACCCTCTCTTCTAAGTTTTCCTTCCATTCAAGTGGCAAGAAAATATATTATCACAACAACATAGTTTCTGTTTCACTTTCACTGATATTCACCCAAATATTTTCCCACCCTGTTTTATCCCTTGGGTTTCTGGATTTCCTCACGAGTATATCTTTTTAGTATAGAATGCTATTTCACAGCTCCTTGTATCTATATCCTTTTGAATAACGTATACTCTTCCAAAGCTGCACTCTAGTCATGAGCTCCCATCCCATGAAGTTTCAGTAATATGTATAAGATCAAATGTTTTTCCTTTTATTAGGATCTCCAGTTGACTCTGTTTATTACCTATTCTTTTTGTACTTGTACATAGACATCTAAGGCCATGGGTTTGTTTGATTGCTAGATATTTTGGATACTGTCTCCCATTTATTACTAGTCTCCTCTGCTGCTACTCTCTTTGGCACTAAGCTGATCATGTCTAATCTTCTATTTTTGTTTTTCAGTATATATACTGAATACACACATATGCATATGTATGTATGTATGAATTTGCTAGCTGCTATCAGACGCTTTCCCTCCCTAGTCTAGAGCCCATCAAAGACAAAAGCAGTATTTAACACACTACCTGCCCTCAAACAACTCACGTTCAATTAGGGGTGGGGGTGGGATTCTTACAAATACAAAGATAACCATACTACAAGGTAATTTATCAAAAGAAAGTACATTATTCACCTGCAGAGCTCAGGAAGATTTCACTGAAGACCTGACACCAAAACTGATCCTTAAAGGAAAATAAAGGTAATAACTGACAGAGATGGGGAAAGACAGCGCTCTTGGTAGTGGAAAGGAGGGGCATGTAGTGGAAAAGGATAGAATTAGAGAATGTCACAAATGTTAAGGTTGATCAGGAGAGTCTTGGAAAGAAAAAAAATAATGTAAGTTGTTTGAGGCAATGTCTGTTTTATTTGTGGCTTTGTATTCTTAGCACCTAGGACCTTACCTTATATAAAGCAAGGACTTTTAATAAGTGCTTATTGAATTGAAGAAAGTCTCTAATCTCAGGCAGCCTTTGGAAAGAGGTAGTAAATTTTCTTCTTTGCCCCTCACCTTCCCTTGGTTAAGTGGAGAAGGAGGGTACAGTGGAATTTGACTTTCTGCATATGCTAATGGCTACCAGCAGGGTCCTATGGTAAAGAAAGCTTCCAATCCAGGGTACCCCAAAGCATCCCCACAACCTCTCATTCCATATAAATACTTCCAGGACCTCCACTTAAGGAGGTGCTCAGGCCACCCATGCCTTCATTCCTCTCCAGGCTGAACTCAGGACTTTCTGTGCCATGCCCCTCTGATTTCATCTCTCCCACCCCTTATCAGGTTTTTAAAAATATATATATATATATATGTTATCTTCCCCCATGAGAATGTAAGTTTCTTGAGGGCAGGGGCCACCTTCTGCTTTTATTCATATTCCCAGCACTTAGTACAGTGCCTGGCACAAATGCTTATTGACTGACTGACAGAAGACCTGGATTCTGTTCCCCAGTCTTTCACTTATTAGTTGCCATTTATTTACTTTAACTCTCTGAGATACCATTTGGTTTCTTGTTTGTTTGTTTGTCTGTTTTTATCTATACAGTTCCTGCTCAACAGGGGTTGTAGTTTGGCAATCAAGAAATTTTTATTAAGCATCTACTAGGTGCCAGGCATTGTGCTAAGTGCTGGGAATACAAAAAGAGGCAAATGACAGTCCCTGCCCTCAAGGAGCTCACAGTCTAATGGGGGAGACAACAAGCAAACAAATATGTACAAACTATATGTGGGATAAATAGGAAATAATTAAAAGAGGGAAGTCACCACAACTAAAAAGGGTCAGAAAAGACTTCCTGCAGAAGGTTGGTTGGATTTTAGCTAGGACTTGAAGGAAGCAGGGGGAGCCAGGAGGCAGAGATGGGGAGGAAGAACATTCCAGGCATGGGGGACAGCCAATGAAAATGTCAAGAGATAGAGTGTCTTGCTCACGGAGCAGCAAGGAGGCCAATGTCACTGGAGCAAAGAATATGAAGATGTGCTGAAGAGCAAGGTGTGAAAAGAGGAAAGGAGGGGGAGGGGGCTATGTTATGACAGGCTCTGAATGCCAAACAGAGCATTCTATATTTGATCCTGAAGGCTTTAGGGAGCCACTGAGTCTTATTGAGAAGAGGAGGGGGAAGGATATGGTTGGAGTTGTGCTTCAGGAAAATCACGTTGGTGACTGCATGGAGAATGGGTTGGAGTGGGGAAAGACTTGAGACAGGCAGACCCAGTAGCAGGCTATTGCAATAATCCAGGCATCAAGGTGATAAGGGCCTGAAACAGAGTGATGGCAGTGTCAGAGGAGAGAAGGGGGCATATCCAAGCCATGTTTCAGAGGTGAAATTGACAGACCTTGGCAATAGATTGAATTTGGGGGTTTGGAGATAGTGAGGAGTCCTGGAATCCAAGATGACACCAAGTTGTGAGCCTGGGATAATGGTGTTATGAGTATCAAAGGAGATAAAACATGCAAACTATTTTGTAACCACAAAGAACAATCAAAGTTGTTATTAGTAACAATATAAAATATTTAATAGAAATAGAAAATCTGACTCCAGAGGCTATTTACCACACTTTTTGGATTCTTGGTGCCTACAATATATTTACATTTTTTTAATTGAAATAGTATTATGTGCAAGTCCCTGTAAGAGGTGCTGTGTGTTAAGCTTGGGTCTATTACATGCATTTCTAGTTGATGAAATATGAGGTCTTGAGAATCTAGGGGCCAGGGAGATTTCCTGGGAGGCATAGTAAATATCTTTTTAAATGAATTGAACTGTATTTCCCAGATATAATCAAGGCCACCATTATACCCAGCTCACTGGCTCACTCTCCCCACAGACAGCTTTCTCCAGTATAGCAAACTATTCTCACTCATCTGGCCCATGACTTCTTTATACATGCCATTTTGTTTCACGTATCTTCATTCACCTAGTTTCAAGGTTGTCCTCACATACATAGGAAGAGACAAAAGTGTGAAACAATGAACACTCTCCAATTGTCTTTTTCATTGAGATCACAGGTGCATGACCTCCTTCCCCGTATAAAAACACACACATACACACACACACATTTCCATGGAAACTATGAGGGATGCCAACTTGACAAGAAGTGACATTCAAACCAAGAAGGACATTGACCCAACATACATACACACTCACATACATGCACATATGCACACACACACACACACACACACACACACACACAGCATAACACGGTGCCCCTAAGTTCCAAGGAGAGAAGACACAAAAGAGGTTGCATTTGGTTTCTATAAATGCTTTTCAATTCAATATTCATTTCAATTCATATTCATTAAGTGAAGAAGACAAAGAATACATTTGTTGAATATTTTCATCAGATGATTTTTAAAAAATCATGGAGGACAAGGTCAATAGTGTCACTGTTTTAACTCCTTTCTTTTTTCTATCAGGACAGGAAGTGGCACAATTATTTCTATTCCCTTTAGGTACTATCAGGCAGATAGCACCAATCAAGTCTGTCCAGAAGAAGTCAGCCCTTATTTGGTAAAGTGTGATTAAAATGTTTATTTCTCGGAGAATATGTCTCTATATCTTCATTCCAGGATGGAGCCCAATATAAAAATTGTAAAGGGAAAAAACAGTGGACTTGAGTCAAGAAACCTTTGTGCCAGAACCAATTTAGCTAATAATTAGCCATGTGACTTTGAGGAAGGTGCCCAGCACATTATACTTTACTGGACCTTGGTTTTATTGACTGTAAAATAAGGGACCTACATTGAAAGGAAACAAAACTCAGATCAGATACAATGGACCATGTTGATTTCAATCAATCAACAAACATTTATTAAGAACTTAATACGCAACATATACTATGGTAGGCACAAAATGCTATCAAAGTACAATACCATTGGAGCTGAAATATACATCTCCTCTTCTGTCAATCAGTAAACATCAAAAGTAGAAACTGGCATGTGATCAATGTCTTATAATTGATCATAATCACTCTCTATTAGGCCATGGAGGTGTGAAAGATGTAGAAGTATTACTGGGAAGTATCTTTCAGAATTTGTTAGAAAGTGTCTGGTGGGTCAATGCAAAATATATTGATACTTTTTTAAAATGAGGGGGTTGGATTGTATGATCCCAGAAGAACTTTTGAAGGCTACCATTCTAAGAGCTAAGGTCTCCTTCAGTTCTAACAGTCTAAGGTTATGTCATCTCCCTGTGTTGGTAACAACCTCTTTTGAAAGCCCCTCTTCCTGGAGCTCCAGCTGACCAGGGCTTAATGAAGGTATGTGAGCCACAGAAGTCTAATTCTACAGGTTTAAGGGAAAATGTATCAAAGCGTAAGAGTCCACAAAACTGATATGGGCTTGTTGGTGGGCCCATGTATATTTTCGTGTCTGAGTGCTGTCTTGTGATCTCTACATAACCTTTGCAACAGGAGCGTATATTTCACCCTTCCACACAAGCACTCCCATTTTTTTTTTGTCATTCCAATCTCATTTCCTGGGCTATGTGGACTGCGGGCTCAGCAGTCGCTGGAGTCTGAAGTGACTCCTGGGACCTCCTTACTGTTCTATATGCAAATAGGCCTGCACCTGGGCAGCAGAGCGGGCTTGCCGACAGTTTAGTTATGCAAATCTGATTGATCGAGAGCATATTGCAGAAGAACACACGCAGGTCTGGGACCCTAGCAGCTATATTTCACTGGCTAAATTCCCGAAGAAAAAAAAAATTAAATGCCAAGCATTTTGATGCATATTCCTTTCAACCCCTGAAGTACAATAGTGTTTATTTCAGAATGTGTTCAACACTTTGGTTAGATGTTGTTAATTCAATTTCTGTGTGTGTTATTGCTGAATTAACAGAAGACTTGTTTTCTGTGTAAAAAAACCAACTTGCTATGATGTCACTGCACAATAGGTCTGACAGTTTATTTGAAATAATTCCCTAGGCAAGTGGAGTAAATGCAGTGTTAAAATATAATTAGGTCCTCCAGTACCAAAAGTGCACAGAAGGCATAAGGAGATGCGTAAGTTACTCAGTCTTTATTCTTTTGTTGTTGTTGTTGTTGTTTAACAATAAGAGGAAAAATAAATGTTAAGGATACAGAAAATGTCATCCAATGCCCAAAGCACTTCTTTCTTTTTTACCAAAAGCATGGTTTACCAAAAAAATCAAGAGAGAAAGACTGGAAAATTTTTTAATCTATTTGGAGCAGCTGAAAATAACAAATTCCATGGAAGGCATCCTGCATCCACGAGTGTTAAAGTCCCTGGATCACATCAGGCTGCAGGTGCCAGGTTAATCTTGGGCTTCTTGCATGCAATTTATTTATTTATAATCACTTATAAAAAAGCTACACCTAGCCTGTCCGTAATGCATCTAGAAAACACATAGTCAGGCTCATTTTCTCACCTGAATCAAAATTAAAAATAAATCAAGGTTAGCTTGGGGATGGACAAGAGAAAAAGAACATAGTGGAAAGGCAAATAAATTCCTCCTCTTTTTTTTCTCGAGCTTTGTAAAGGCAGCTTTGGAAAACTGAACTTACCTAGAATTGCAAAAGGCAGTATGTCCAATGGAGCTCCATATTTGAACTGTTTTTGAAGAGCAAAAGTTGTCAAATCTATGTCAACAGCATGGCCTATTTAAATGGCTTTCTAAGATGAAGCAAGTTTTCACCTTGCACAGTTTTAATGTGTATGTAGAGATGTGCATATTACCTACCTTGCAGGGTTGTCATGAGAAACCTTAAAGCACCATACAAACATGAATTTGTATTATTATTCTGTGTTTATATGTATAAGCACATACTTATGTGATAAGTATGTGACATTTCTATATCATTTGAAAGTTTATAGATGACAGAGACGTGTTTATCTATATGCACTAATAATACATTCACAACCAAAATGCCTACAGTGAATTCCTAGTGGAGCAAAAGAGAGAGAGAGATTTAAAAAGAACATTTCGGATATGAAAGGGAGTGGGGCTGGGGCTTGTCCATGGTGTGAAAAACAGACGCTTTGTCTGTTCCCCAATTCCTGCTAGCTCTTCCCCCCCTCAACACCCACACCCTCTGCATTTTTTAAATGACCATTTGACAGGCCAAGCCCAGCCAGAGGGTCAAAAATGAAGATTCTGGGAAAGGTCAAGTTTAATCTCTACCCACAATGCCCCATTGCATCCCTTACAACAGCTGACTAACAAAAGGGGCTCAGCACTGTGACTGACAGAATTCTTAATTGTATCCACTCATTCATGACAATTTGATTAAAATATTACGCCAAAGTCTCACCCCCTGTTTGCTTCGATCCTCCAAATCTAATTTTGAATTTTCAGAAAGGAGATTACCTTCACAAGCATGACTGGGATGCTATTAACTTCTACTTAATCTTTATTACTGATGTGAATTTAACATATGTATAGCTTCGTCTCGCTCCCGTCGTTTTCTCTCTAAAGTAACGTCTAGGCAATATACAAGTGGCGGACATTAATTTTCACTTTGATATTCTGTCACACCAGAGCTCTGGCTTTTCTATAGAAACTTGAAAGATGCGCTGTCTTAACACCAGGACCCAATTAGAACCCATAACCCAAACCAGGTTCCCCCAACCCCACATTTCCACTTTCACCTTCAGGGAACACACTTTCAAGCACTAAAATCTGTGAGTAGACTTGAAGCCTCAAGGTATTACAACTCTGGAGGGGTTAAATCTAGTGATACACACACACACACACACACACACACACACACACACACACACACACACAC
>NW_020947062.1:1439001-1465043 GCF_900497805.2 Vombatus ursinus | reverse complement strand
CACACACACACACACACACACACACACACACACACACACACACACACCCTCACACATTCTTTTTCTAAGGTGGACAATTAGCAAATTCTTGCCAGCCTTAACAGAGCAAAGCCAAGGACACCTAAAGACTCCGAGAAGATTTTTTTCCTTTGATTGCTGACCTTAAAAACAGCAGCAGCTCCTATTTGCATCACACTGTATTTACAAAGGGCTTCCTCCACAACTCTGTAAGGTAGGATCTACAAGGATTATTTTCTTCATTTTATGGATGAGGAAACTGAGGCTCAGAAAGGTGAAGGGGCTTGCCCAGGGTTAGACAAAAGCAGTGGAGCCGGGATAAATGTAGCTCCCAACACTCCACGGACAGAATTTTTTTTTCATCCTCTATGCTGCCTAAATGATTTAATAAAGTCAAACGCTAATTTTTTGAGTGGGGTCAAAAACTCAATGACAGTGGCCTTTTCTTGTAACTTATTTCATATCGGAAAGGCATAATGATAGTGGTTTTAAGTAGTTTTATTTATATCTGTCAGTTTTCTTTGCTGACATCTGTTTTCTTGAATGCTGTGACAATGGAGAGCAAATTCTTATAGGTCCTACCAAGCTGGAAAGGCTTCAGTGATGGGCCTAAAGTGACTGTGTGTCTATCATCTGAGGATCACCCAGAGTGCAAAGATGCTTACCCTCTGAAGGAATGATTGTTGAAGGGACACAGAACTCAGAGAATCTCTCTCTCTCTATCTCTCTCTCTCTGCCTCTATCTTTCTCTGTCTCTGTGTCTCTTTCTGTCTGTGTCTCTTTCTCTATGTCTCTGTGTCTGTGTATGTCTTTGTCTCTGTCTCTCTGTCTCTGTGTGTCTCTCTGTCTCTGTGTGTCTCTGTGTGTCTGTCTCTCTCTCCCTTTCTGTCTCTCTCTCTGTCTCTCTCTATGTCTCTTTCTCCCTTTCTGTCTCTGTCTCTCTCTGTGTCTTTGTCTCTGTGTCTCTGTCTCTGTCTCTCTCTCCTTTTCTGTCTCTGTGTTTTCTCTCTCTGTCTCTGTTTCTCTCTCTGTCTCTCTGTCTCTTTCTCTCCCTTTCTGTCTCTGTTTCTCTCTGTTTTTGTCTCTGTGTCTCTGTCTCTCTCTTGTATTTCTATTTGTCTGTCCAAGTCTATCTTACCCATAGCTACAAATCTCTAGTTGGTGAATGTATCTGTGTATGTGTTAAGTGGTTGCCTCATGGTTGGTAAAAAGAACATTTGACTGGGATTAAAAAGGTCTGGGTTATATTATCCTATATTGTTCCTTTCTGACATATGCTAGTTATATGAGCTTGAACAAATCTATTGCTCTCTCTGAGACTCAATTTCCTCAAATGTAAAAAAAAAAAAATAGAGGAAAGGCAACTAGTCATGGTTGCCCTGTCTATCTCCTAGGACTGGAATGAGGATCAAAGCATATTTCTATAGTGTTGTATGGTTTCCAGGGCATTTCCAATCACGTAAATTACTTAGGGCAAGTCTAGCAGCTAGGGTAAGTGAAGTAGGTCAAGTATAACTATCCAAGAATTGAAGCCAATGCTCAGTAGTAACTTACTCAAGGTCACAGGGTCAATCATTGGCAAAAGTGAGATTGAAACTCAAGTCTTCTGACTGAGTCCAGTGCAATTTCCACTAACAGCCTTTCTAATATATAGTAATTGCTTTCTGATCACAAAGTCATGTATAATGCTAAACTTTATTATACATAGGGTTGTGGGACACTGAAGCCAAATCAGGGAATGTTCATTAAGCACCAACTCTGTGCAAAGCCTAGTATCAGGGTGGTTGGGGATAGGATCCCCATAATTAAAGACTTTACAGTTTAGTTTGGTGTGGTTAAACACAGATACAGATGTATTACACATATGCAGGGTTTTCCAAAAGTGTTAGTGCAGTCTAAAGCTTTAATAGTCAGTCAATAAACATTAAGCACCTACCATGTTCATACTGTGTTAAGCCAAAGAAAGGCAAAAGACAGTCTCTGCTCTCAAGGAGCTCACAGTCCAATAGAGGACATAACATGCAAACAACTATGTACCAACAAGCTATATACAGGATAAATTTTAAATAATCAAGAGGAAAAGCACAAGAATTAAGAGAGATTGGAAACAGTTTCTCGTAGAAGGTGAGGTCTTTAGCTGGGACTTGGAAAACAGGGAATCCAGGAGGCAGATAAGAGGAGGGAAAACATTCCAGGCATGGGGAATAGCCAGTGAAAATACCTGGAGCTAGGAGATTTAGTATTTTCTTTGAGGAACAGCAAGGATGCCAACATGCCAATATAGTATTGGAGGAGGAATAAGATAAAAGAAAACTGGAAGGAAGGGTCAGGTTATGAAGGGCTTTGAATGTCAAAGAAGATTTTATATTTGATCCTAGATGTGATAGGGGGCCACTAGCATTTATCGAGTTGGGGAGTGACATGGTCAAACATGCACTTTAGCAAGATAACTTTAACAGAAGTGTGGATGATGTATTAGAGCAAGGAGAAATTTGTCACAGGAAGACCAACCAGCAGACTATTGCAATAGTTCAGATATGAAGTGATGGGGATCTACCTCAAAGTAATGACAGCATCAGGGGAGAAGAGAATGTATGCAAAAGATGTTGCAAAGGTAAAAATCAACAGGCCTGACAACATATTAGATGTATAAAAGGGTTGTGAGGCAGTGAGGAGTTGAGGATAACAATTAGCTTGCAAACTTGGGTGACTAGGAAGAGAGTAGTACCTTCAATAATAAGAACATTTGGAAGGGGCAAGGATTTGAAAGCAAAGATGATGAATTCAGTTTCGGACATGTTGAATTTAAGAGGTCTATAGGACATTTCATTCTAGATTCCCAGTAGGCAGTTGAGATGCAAGATCGGGGGGTGGTTGGGGTTGGAGTAGTAGATTTGAGAAATATCAGCATAGAAATGCTGACTGAATCCATGTGAGAGTTGATGAGATCACTAAGGGAAATACCAAAGAGGGATAAAAGACAGGGGGGTGAGGAAAGGACCTTGTAGTGCCATTGCAGTTAACGAGAATGATCTGAATGAAGATCCAACAAAGGAGACTGAGAAGTAGCGGTCAGGCCGGAGAAAAATCAGGTGAGCCATGTCCCAAAAACTTAGAAAGAAGAGAGCATCAGAGA
Source organism: Vombatus ursinus (assembly GCF_900497805.2). Classification (NCBI taxonomy): domain Eukaryota; kingdom Metazoa; phylum Chordata; class Mammalia; order Diprotodontia; family Vombatidae; genus Vombatus; species Vombatus ursinus. The sequence goes on along the minus strand of NW_020947062.1, from coordinate 1,461,889 downwards.
GAAGAGGCTGACAGTGTCAAAGGCTGCAGAGAGGTCAAGAAGAATGAGGATTAATAGCTTAGCTTAAAACTACACTAAGACTTTTGGGATACTCCGTGTGGTTGATACAAAACAGAATGAAGTATGATAAAAGCATCAAGTCCAGTAAAGAAAAGATCATTTGACTAGGAGTTTCAGGGCAGAGTTGCCATCTGAGGGGAGTCTTTAAGGATGGATAAATTTCATAAGCAGATATGGGGCTACAGAGAGAGCAATCCCAGGTGTATATAGACAATGGCATAAGCAAAGACATGAATGGAGATCGAAAAACAGATGTTATGAGAGCTAACAAGCAGCCTAATGGGGCAGGGTCATAGTGTATGTGAGAAGGGAGATAGTGGGCCAATATTTCTTTTAGCCATAAAGGTCAAAAGAAATGTAGTATGGCATATAGCAAAGAGCTCTGGCTTGGGAGACAAGATACCTGTTTCATCCTATCTCTATTTATGTCCTAGCTTTTTTTGGCTTTCTTTGTATCCTAATTTGGCACTTACCAAGGTGATTACTAATACTTAATAAATGCTTGGGGTGTGTTGTTGTTGTTGTTGTCTGTGTGACCTTGTTCTCAACACTTAACCTCAGATTCTAAGTTTTTTTATTAAAACAAGAGGGTTGGACTGTTTTTCAGTCACGTCTGACTCTTCATTACCCCATTTGGGGTTTTCTTGGCAAAGATTCTGGAATGGTTTGCCATTTCCTTCTCCAGCTCATTTTACAGATGAGGAAACTGAGGCAAACAAGATTAAATGACTTGCCCAGGACCACACAGCTAGTAAGTGTCTGAAGCCAGATTTGAACTCAGGTCTGGCACTCTAACCACTATGCCACCTAGGATTGGACTAGATGATCTTTAAGGTTTCTTCAAGCTCTAAGTCTGTAAGCTCTACGAGACTCACCCAAGGCCATGTGATGAATGAGTTACAAGCAATGAGACTGAAAACCAGGTCTCCTATGCTCCCTTGTATAAGATTTTTCTGTAAATCAATAAACATTTATTAGGCACCTACCATGTGCCAAGCACCATGAGAAGTGCTGGGGGTATAAAAAGAAGCAAAAGATAGCCCATTCCCTCAAGGAGCCTAGATAAATAGAAAATAATTAACAGAAGAAAGGTCCTTAGAATTCAGAGAATTCATTACCTAATGCCAAAGCTCTGGTGATGAGATTTTCTACATTTAATTGTGCTGGTACTTGAATATGAGACACTTTGCCCATCCTTGGGATCACACCCAAAGCCTTTCCCTTGGAAGCACCTCTCACGTGGTAGCGTATGCTCTGTTGGCCTAGCCTTCTAGATCTCAGGGTCACCTCTGCTTGACGATAAGGCATAGGAAGCAGATGCCGGAGGAGGCAAAGGCTGGAAACAAAAGGAGAAATGAAACACCAAGGTTTGCTCACTTTAGAAAAACAAATAGATCTTGTTTTCCTCTGCTTGTGCTCTCCATTAAATGCTTCTGACATTGGACTTCTATAGACTTTGGAGAGAAAAAAAGTCTTTCTATAACCTGCTTTGGAAAATGAAAAGAGAAGAAAACTTTTCATTACATCCTGCTGTATGGCCTTTCTCCATGTGGCAAACCTTGATTTATTTGTTTTTCCTGCATTGTCAGTGCTGCTTAAACTAGCAGTGTTTAATTAGTTCAAGAGGACCCTTTCAATAGCTTGCTGCATGTGGTATCTTCCATTGTCCACCAGGGCCCAACAGGAGCAGCTCTGAAAAACATTGTGACTGTAACACATTCTTTAGAGAGGGCTCCCAGGATCAAGTCATGAGACTGCTACTAACAGTCCAAACCTACTACTCTCATGCAAGAGTTCTTAACCTTTTAGTGTCAGAGACCCCTTTGGCAGTTGGCTGAAGTCTAAGAACCCCTTCTCAGGAATAAAGTTGTTAAATGTGTAAAATAAATACATAGGACTAAAAAGAAGGCAAATATTTCAAAATACAGTTATCAAAATTTTTAAAATAAAACAAAACATGTTCATGGATCCATGTTAAGAACCCCTGCTGTCTATTGCCTTTCCAAAGAAGACTCTGGTAGCTATATATCATATATATCATATATATCATATGTGTGTATATATGTATATATACATATCTATAATATAGATAACATTGATAAATACTGATATGGAGGCAAAACCCAGGTTCACATTCTGATTCCATCACTTAGTAGCTGTTATATTGGCCAAGTCACAAATTCTCTGAGCCTCATTTTCATCATGTGTAATACAAGGACCATCATATTTACCCTACCTATTTTACCAGATTGTTGTATGTGGATAAAACAAGATAAAGTATGTTAAGTGGTGGATAAACCACAAAGCACTATAGAAATATAAACTATCATTATGTTAAAAAGAAAGTTTTCAAAATAAAATATTAGATGACTTGAGAGAGGCATGTGTGGTATAGGGAAATACCAATGGAGTACAAGTTAATCAGAGTCATAAGTCAATCTGGTTGACTGGAGCTCTGTCCTGAAGAGCCAGTGTTTAGAAGGCACTCAGAGCCCTGGCTTGAAGATTAACATCAAAAAACTAAGGTCTTGGTCATTAGTCCCATCACTTCCTATCAAATAGAGGGAGAAGAAATGGAAGCAATGTCAGATTTTATATTCTTGGGCTCAAAGATCCCTGCAGATGGTGACTATAGCCATGAAATGAAAAGACACTTGTTCCTTGGAAGGAAAACTATGGTAAATCTGGATAGCATACAGAGACATCACCTTGCCAACAAAGGTCCATACAGTCAAGGGTTTTCCCCATAGCAATGTATGGCTGTGAGACTAGGATTATAAGGAAAGCTGAGTGGTACAGAATCAATACTTTTGAATTATGGTTACTAGAGAAGACTTTGCAGAGTCCATTTGATAAGCAAGAAGATAAAATCAGTCAATACTTAAAGAAATTAATTCAGGATAATCCAGGGGTGGGGAACCTGCAACCTTGAGGCCACATGTGGCCTTCTAGGTCCTTGAGTGCAGCTTTTTGACTGAGTCCAAGTTTTACAGAACAAATCCTTTTATTAAGGGAATTTGTTCTGTGAAGTTTGGATTCAAAGGGCCACACTTGAGGACCAAGAGGGCCACAGGTGGCCTTAAGGCTGCAGGTTCCCCATCCCTGGCCTAATTACTGGAAGGTCACGTTTAAATACCTTGTCTGCATAATGAGAAGATGAGACTCACTGGAAAAGACTTTGATGTTGGGAAAGATTGGAGGCAAAAGGAAAAGTGAATGTCAGAGGATGAGATGGAGAGATAGTGACATGGAAACAAAGAACAGGAACTTGGAGAAACTTTGACAGATAGTGGAGGATAGAAAGACCTGGTGTGCTATGGTCCGTGGGGTCTCAATGAGTTGGACACTACTGAAGGACTGAACAACAAAAAAGCCATTATACTCTGGCCCTAGTTAGCAAGAATAATCCCAGGTGAATTTCTCCCTCTTCCTCCACAGCCTCTTTATGTCTCTGTGTGCCTCCATCCCACATAAATTGAATTTCTCTTTGAAAAATAAATTCAAGGAAATGGTTCATGATACTTAATCCAGAGAACATTTTGGGAAGCTTGCCCCAAGTGTGAAAATTTCTACTTAACCCCTCTGGAGTCAGGAAAGTAGGTGCCAGTCTTAATGCCTCTGCTTAATTCAGCAAACATTCATTAAATCCCTACTATGTGCAAGGCAATATTTTCAGTGCTAGATATACAAAGATGGAAATAAGGACACAGTTTCTGATCACAAGGAACACAGAAGGGATTGGAAGTCAAAACTGTGCTCCCATCCCAGCTCTATTACTGACTTACTATATGGACTTGAACAAGTTCCTTCCCCTCATTTTACCTTCTTCTAAAAGTGAAGGGATACAGCTAAATGGTCTCTAAGGCCAATTCCCAGCTCAAATAGCTTATAATTCTAGTTGAGGAGACAAAAGAGCATATACTACACTATAAATAAGTGAAGACAAGACCATTTAAATCAAGTGCCACCAGATGTAGTAGAGGCAATGGCTCTATGGTGCATTGGAAAGAGGAGCTAGGTTTAAATTACCCATTGTCTCTCCTAGGTGCCCTTGAACAAGTATCGTGGCTCTCTGGTAGGGTGTGCTGGAGTCAGCTTGAACTGGCTTTGAGAGATTAGTAAATTTTCAGTGCGAGCATTTACTCCTCAGAAATCAACAAACTCTACAAATCGGGGCTTGACTGATTGTTTTGTTGATTGTCTAGATTTAAGAAAGTAATGAAAAAAGCGTGAATAATGCAGATTAAATTTCAAAGTGTAGCATGCCTATATTTTGGAAAGCCAATTGTTCAAAATTTACCAACACATCATTGCCTTTGCCTCAGTTTCCTTAAAGTTTCTTTAATATTCCTCCAGTTTTCCTGTAATATGAGAGATTAGACTAGATACTATTGCTATGATTCTTTTGTTGTTCAGTTGTTTTCAGTGGTATCCAACTCTTCATGATCCCATTTAGGGTTTTCTTGGCAAAGATACTGGAGTGGTTTGCCATTTCCTTCTCCAGCTCATTTTACAGCTGAGGAAATTGAGGCAGACAGGGTTAAATGACTTACCCAAGGTCACACAGCTAGTAAGTGTTTGAGGTCAGATTTGAACTCAGGAAGATGACTCTTCCTGACTTCAGGCCTGGCACTCTAACCATTGCACCACCTCATTGCCCCCATTAATGTTCTTTATGTTCTTTGGCCCCTGTCTTATTTCTTCTGATAAAGTAGTAGCTCTCTGGAGATAGAAAGTGATCATGGATCTCCCTTAGTGAATGACACAGTTTCTTTTGTTTTTAATAATTAATTTATTTATTTCTAGTTTTCAACAATCACTTCCATAAGATTTTGAGTTTTAAATTTTCTCACCTTCCTTTTCCTCCCCTCTCCCCAAGATGACATGCAATCTGATATAGGCTCTACTTATCCATTCATATTAAGTATATTTTCCCATTAGTTATGATGTAGAGAACAATTAGACCTAGTGGGACGAACCATGAGAATGAAGCAATAAAATAAAACTACAAAGGAAAAGGAGAGCAAATAGTATGCTTCCATCTGCATTCAAACTCCATAGTTCTTTCTCTGGACGTGGATAGCATTTTCCATCATGAGTCTTTTGGAATTGTCTTAGATCCTTGCATTGCTGAGAAGAGCCAAGTCTACCAAAGTAAGTCATCACACAGTGTGGCTGTTACTGTGTACAATGTTCTCCTGGTTCTCCTCATTTCACTCAGCATCAGTTCATATAAGTCTTCCTAGGTTTTTCTGAAGTCTGCTTGCTCACCATTTCTTATAGCACAATAGTATTCCATTACATTCATATACCACAACTTGTTCAGTCATGCCCCAATTAATGGGCATCCCCTCAATTTCCAATTCTTTGCCACCACAAAAAGAGCTGCTATAAATATTTTTGTACATGTGGGTCCTTTTCCCATTTTTATGATCTCTTTGTGATACAGACCTAGAAGTGGCATTGCTGCGTCAAAGGGTATGCACAATTTTATGGCCCTTTGAACATAGTTCCAAATTGCTCTCTCCAAATTGGATCAGTTCACAACTCCACCAACAACGCATTTGTGTTCCAATTTTCCCACATCTTCTCCAACATTTATCATTTTCCTGTTTTGTCATGTTAGCCAATCTGGTAGGTGTGATGTGGTACCTCAGAGTTGTTTTGATTTGCATTTTTTCATATGACTATAGACAGCTTTAGTTTCTTCAATAACAGTTTATTGAACAAAGTAGGGCCTTAATATATTTTTGTTGAGTAAAAAAAATGAATGAACACATGAAAATGTTTCCAAAGTGTCATAGACCTAAAACAGACCTATGGATAAATAATAAAAGAAATTCAAAAACAGCACTGATTTTGTTTTAGTCCAAGAAGAGAACGTGTGAGGATGGGTCAATGCTAGAATTTTAAATTTAAAGAGGAAGCTATTCTATGTTACAGAGAATTTTGGACAGAGTAAGAAAACTCCAGCAGTTCAGTCATTGACTAGCAATGTAGAAGTGAGTCCCAGACTTTGGAACCTTGAGTTTCTTCTCCTCGAAAGGAGAATAAAAGAAACTTATTCTGATTCACAAGGATGCTATTGTTTGTAAAGTGCTACATAAATATAAAATATTAATTAGGTAAATCAAATAATTAAAATGCAAAAAAACTGAATTCAATATTAAATGTGTTCAGATAGCTTTATTTTTATAGATTCTAGTAATTGATATAAAGTGTGTTGGGTTGGTTTTTTAGGGCTTTTTGTTTTTGTTTTTGTTTTTGTTGGGGTTTTTTTGTTTGTTTTTTGCCAGACTTATGATTTCATGAGTGTAGGAATACCCAGGAAGGAAACTTCTTCCATCAATGTAGATCAACAACTGTTCTGCCACAGTGTTTGGGGATTTCCTGGGACACTGAGAGGCTGAGGGTCACAAAGCCACTCTGTGTCAGAGTGGGACTTGAACTCATGCCCTATTCTCAAGCCAGATCTCTAACCAATAGGCAACACTGCCTCTCACATGCAACATTGAAATATGCTGTCTTGCTCTTACAGCACACATCTGATGTGGAGGTGGGCTTAAGGGTTATAGAACAACTAAGTGATATAGTAGATAGAGTACTAGCCTTAAAGTCAGAAAGTCCTGAGTTCAAATTCCACTTTGGACTCTCAACTGGCTGTGTGACTCTAGGTAAGTCAATTTACCTCTCTCAGCCTCAGTTTCTTCAAATACAAAATGGGGATAATAATGGCATCTAGCTCCCAGGAATGTTGTCAGGATCAAATGAGAGAAAAATGCTTTGCAAATCTTAAAGCACTATAAGTAAATTATTATTGTTGTTGTTATTATTATGATTATTATCATCAGGTACATTCACAACTGTGAAATAGCTATTGTGAATATACATAGGCTCATAAGATATAGATCTAGAAGACATATAATCCAATACTTACAAATTAGAATACTAAAGACTAGAAAGGTGGGGTGATTTGCCCAACATCACATAAAATGTAAGAGCTGGGACTAGATCCATTACCATCCCCATTTTATGATGCAGCTAAGTTGTATAATAGATCAAGTACTAGACTTGGAATCTGGAAGACATGAGTTCAAATCCTGCCTTGTACACTTATTAGCTGGGCAATTCTCTTAAACTCTGTCTGCCTCAATTTCCTCATCTGCAAAATGAAGATAATAATAGACATGCCTCACAGAGTAATAGTGAGGAACAATTGAGATAATATGCTTCATAAACCTGAAAGAACAACAATATAAAAGCCACTTTTATTGTTATGGATGGGCGTATGTGGGCCCAGAGAAACATAATGACTTCCCCAAAGACACCCAGGTAGCAAGAGGCAGAATTGGCATTTGAACCCATGTTTCCTGGCTCAGGCTTTGTCCAGAGATCTTTGTTCACTGGTTATATGATCCTGGAGCTCAAAGAATTGTTTAACGTTCTATAGAATATCTGTAAACTTTAAAAATTCAGAATACTAAAGAATAAAATAGTTTAAATTAGAGCATAATCTCTTATCCTTCACTTCTGCACATGGAATCAAAGCCAATTACCATCCTTCTCCCATCTCCTGAACACACACACACACAATAGCAATGGGCAGCTGCTTATGAAGTCCATGAGGGTTATTTAAAATTTTTTAAAAATTGGTCGGTTCACAGCCATTATGAGTGAAGAGAGGGAAGGAATGTGATTTAGAGCTAGAAGGCAACACTACCCTGCTGAGCATGGGATTACATAGATGAGACCCTACCAAGTTTAAACCTTGGTTGACTTCCACATTGACAATAGAAACCAATTTAGTGGAAAGATCCCCAGATTTGAAAGCAAAAGACCTGGGTTTGATTGAAGTCTCTTCTACTTACTATCGAGGTGGCCTTGGACAAATCACTTAATCTCTCTGTTTCTCATATTTCTCATCCATAAAAGAAAAAAGAGTGGAGGTCTTACATGTTTTTTGTTGTTGTTCAGTCATTTTCATGTGTGTCTGACTCTCTGTGACCCCATTTGGGGTTTTCTTGTCAAAAATACTGGAGTGGTTTGCCATTCCCTTCTCTAGCTCATTTTACAGATGAGCAAACTGTGGCAAAGAGGGTTAAGTGACTTGCCCAGGGTCACACAGCTAGTGAGTGTCTGAGGCCAGATATGAACTCATGAAGATGAGTCTTCCTGATTCCAAGCCCAATGCTCTGTCCACTGTGCCACCTAGATTAATAAATACTTGCTGATGTTGATGGGATGATTGCATGAGTGACAAGAGGATTGTACTAGATTATCTTTTGCTTCCTAGCTGTGTGACCTTGGGCAAATCACTTCTCTGTGTGTCTCTTTTTTCTCCTAGATAAAATTGACTACATCATTTTCAAGGGCCCTTACAACTTTAACAGTCAATGTTCTTTTGTTCCTTTCTGTTCTGACATTATGTCATATGAAAATCTATGCTCTTTAAAGTCCAACTCCAGCATCACTTCTTCCAGGAAGCCTTCCCTGATCCCCACAGGCATAAATGACCATTCCCTCCCTCCTTAGATCTCACAAAGGACTTTGCTTGTACCTTTCTTATACCTGCATTGTGTATGATTGTGCATTTTAGTTATTTATGTACATGCAATTATGACCCTAACTGACTGCAAGCTCCATAGGATATGGACTATGTCTTACTTCAATCTAGTGTCAACCCCAATGCCTAGTACAGTGCTCTGGGCATGGTGGGTGTTTAATAAATGTTTGTTGAATTTAATACGATTTTTAGAGACTGATCAAACCATCTACACTTGCAAAAGAAAGCAAATGAAAAATGCAAATTGACTAAACATTGAGATGCATCTGGATAGGGAACCCATGGAGTTAGTCCATCAATATGTGGATCTTGGAAAAATGCTTCAGAGAGACAGTGATCTTGGCCCAGAATGCAGTAGAAAGAGGAGATTGGTCTGGATCACATTTGGGAAATTGTGCAGCATTTTCAATGATCCCAAACTGCTCATAGCCACAAAAATCTCATCTCTTTAATACCAATATTCTCCTGGTGGGGCTATATGGCTGCAAATTATGGAACACCATGATCCTGGAAGAATCAAAGTGACAAATAACCCAAAGGGTAATAGAAAGACACATGGCGGGTGCGAGCAGGCTGCAGCATGTTGCCAATGACAACTTGCGCACAAGAAATGGTGGAAAAAATATTATGGAGGGACATGCATGATAGGAAAAGGAGATGGGCCAGTGATGTAGTGATAATGAGAGAAAACAGATGGATAGCCTGAGTGGCACATTAGTACCCCTGAGATATTAAAAAGAACCAGAGGAAGGCCTCCAACAAATTGGGTAAATGCTTTATGGAGAATGCTGGAAGCAATAAAAGATGGACTTACCAAGAAGAAATTTAAATAAAGAAAAAATGTAAAGAGGCAGAGGGAATTTTCTTTACCTGTAATGGCAATGGTGAAGGATTGCACAGACTGAGAAGAAATGGAAGGGTTATGAGTTGCACTAGTGAAAAGAGTAGCCACATGGAGGAAATGACAGATTCACCAAAGTGCCCATAATCCTAAGGTACCCTCTCTCTATCTCTAATATTCTATAGTTTGATAACCCTAAGGTCTCTCTGGGTTCTGACATTCTGTGGTTTTATGAGAAAAAAAATAGCATCTGGTGTCCAGTGTCATAACTATGCCCTTTGCTCCCATATATCACCTAAGGCATAGAAATGATGAGCCATATAACCTGGCCATGCAGAAGATGAAATTGGCATATTGTTTCTGGGTTAATGTTGTTTAGATTCTGCCAACTGCAAAGTGAAAACTTGATTTTCTTTATGCCCTTATCTGGATATAAAATGTGGAGAAAATGCATTCTGAGTACATTAAGCAAGCTCCTGATAGGGGGAGGAGTAATCCTAGATTGAGGAAAGTAGAGGGGGTTATCTAGAAATAAGCAACAAGGTGAAATGAAGAGAATAAATCTCATTAAATAATTGTACTTAATCTTCTGTCCTTATGTTGTTGTGTCCTTGTTTCTTGTCTACTTATATGCCTTAAATAAATTAAACCTCCCCAACTGCTATTGGAACATCAAGGGAAGTGAGAGGGAAATATCTAGAGATCAGTAGCAAAGTGAAATAAGGTAGATAGACGTCATTAAATAATAAGATTTCATGGAGTATCCTTGCATCGTCTGCATGCCCATATCTTGTGTTCGTAAGTCTACTTTGCCTCTGCCTACTAAATAAATTAACACCCTCCTGTCTCCATCCCCTGTGGGAAGAGAGCCTAACATTCAGGGAAGCAGATGGAGCCATCTAGAGATTGTGGCAAGGTTAAACAAGGTGGGTAGATCTCATGAGATTCCCACCTTGCATTTCATGTCATACCAAGAGGCCGTTTGCTATAGATCTAGCCGCAAGGACTAACCAAGAGAACTATCAAAGAGAAAATACTGGACAGCTGATGTTGCTTGAAGAAAGCATAATACCTACTCTGGACTACTCACCCCCAATTTACATTTTCAGGTTGGTTCCCCCAGGGAAACTACTATCAGAAGTTCAAGGTACTGGGGCAGCAGTCCTAAAACTGTAACTCATGAGCCCCTACCAGTGTGTTTACCATAAATAGTAAGGCAGAGCACACAATTAGCCCCAAACAGGTATTTACTGAGCTGCAAAGGCATCATAAGAATAGTACTTACAAAATATCCCCAACACACAAACCTAGAGTACATGCTTTCTTTTTTTTTCTCTTTAAATTTAGTTTTAGTTTTCAACATTCACTTCCATAAGATTCTGAGTTTTAAATTTTCTCCCCTTCCCTCCTCTCCCCTCTCCGCAAGACAGCATGCAATCTAATATAGGCTCTACATATACATTTGTATTAAACATATTTTCACATTAGTAATGTTGTAAAGAAGAATTAGAACCAATGGGAGGAACCACGCAAAAGCAGAAACAAAACAAAACAACAAAAAAAGAGAGCAAATAGTATACTTCCATCTGCATTTAGACTTGAAAGTTCTTTCTTTGGGTGTGGATAGCATTTTCCATCATGTGTCTTTTGGAGTTGTCTTAGATCCTTGCATTGCTGAGAAGAGCTAAGTCTATCAAAGTTAGTCATCACACAGTGTGGCTGTTACTGTGTATAATGTGCTCCTGGTTCTGTTCAGCACTCAGCATCAGTTCATATAAATCTTTTCAAGTATTTCTGGAGTCTGCCTGCTCATCATTTCTTATGTAACAATAGTATTTCATTACATTCATATACCACAACTTGTTCAGCAATTTCCTAATTGATGGGCATCCCCTCAATTTCTAATTCTTTTCCATAGGGTACACTCTTTCACAAATACTTATAGCCTTAGTGTTAAGATTGTGTACACATATAAAGTACAATTGTAGAGAGGTACATGTTTAGGAATATACGTGGCCAAAGTAACACATTTTCAATGCTGCCTTTTCTAATATTGTGTTGTCTTCAAATTGGTCCTGGTAACAGCATCTCTGCCAGGAATGTTGTTCTGCTGGAGCCACTGGGTCTGCTTCCTTCTGGGCATAGCATCTCCTATTGGATGAGTTATTTAAGTACAAGTTTCAATGTCCAATGAGGTGCCAAGGTCGGGGAAAGAGACCTCCTTTTTACCTCCTCCCAAGAAGAGATGAGTAATTCTCTCTCAAAAGTTGGGTTCTCCTTTCACAGCTAGTTCTCTTCTTGACTACCACAGCTCACACACCTTGGGGCTATCTTCTGCCTCAACTCACTCCCAATAAAAACATGTTTTTCTTTTTAAAGGGCCACTAGGAGCCTGGATTGTCCTTCAGCCATCCAGGGACTAGCTGCCCTCTTAATTCCATTAAGTTTGATAGAACTTCACACCTCATAAAGTGGTAACAACATTTAAGCACTTCATTATATTTTATTTAAGACCATAACATCAAATTGTCTGTTACCTACCCCTTACATTCTGCAATTTTCATCAAATGAACTTGGGGGAAATCAGTTTCTCAAGGATTCCATGATGAATCCCCACCCCACTCCTAATCCACAAAGGATGGAAAGGAGAATTTATTAGTGGTTCCAAAAGATAGTACTAAGCTTGTGTTCCTTCATATAAAGTGCCAACTAACACTTTATATGATATTGTGCACCTTTCATGGTGTGTGAGCTGGTTACAGTTCTAGAAACTGAAAAGATTAGAGGAACCCATTTTTACTCTGCAGGTTCTAGGGGGAAATTAAGTATTCTTTGAAAGAATATGACAGATTTTCAAAAAAGAGAAGAGTTGTATCTACAAACTATAGAATAGTGAGCTGGAATTCAAATCTCAGCAAAATTCTAGAATTTCTAAAAGAATGGCTTGTGAGCACTTAAAAGGGAAAGTGTAATCATTAAAACTATCTTGGCTTCATCAAGAGCAGATCATACCAGGTTAACACCATTTCCTTTACTGGCAAAATTAAAAAACTGTAAGATTAAGGAAATTTTTTAAAATAAAATTTACATAGATTTTAGTGAAACATTTGATATAGTATCTCATTTTAGTGCTGTAGAAAAGAATAATAGCAAATATTATAAAGTCTAGGGAAAGAAATCAAAAATTTTAGGAACATACATGATATTTTCACTAATTTTGCCCATTAAATGATAGATATGCAGAACAGAAAGGCACACCTTGGAAGTGAACAGCTGTAGGATGAAGATGGTATCTGAGAACAGGGTTGTTTCATTGCTTATATTAGAATCCCAGGCACCTAGTATATTTTGCATATAGCAGGCACCTAATACATTCTTTTTGATCAAATGAATGATTATTATTGAATTTCATGTTATATATTATGGCCCACTGAGATGTTTTTAAGGTCCTAACTCAGTTATCCAGAATGTTATCTATTTTCAACAACTGCAAATTTAATGAGTACACCATCTATGTCTTTATTAAAGTCAATGCTAAAAATATTATATTGTGGAAAGTTTCTCTGACATCTGATATCCAAGTTACATAGGGAACTTACTCAAATTTACAAGAGCCATTTTCCCATAGGTAAATGATGGATGTTTATGAACAGGCAGTACTCAAAAGATGAAATCCAAGTTATCAACAGCCATATGAAAAAAGATGGAGGAGAATGGTGAGGAAGAGGAGGATGAGGAGGAGGAAGAAGAAGATGAAGAGGAGGAAGAAGAAGAGGAAGAAGGGAAAGAGGAAGAAGAGAAAGAGGAGAAGAAGAAGAAGCCATGAAGTCATAGATTTGAAGTTACAGACTATAAGCACTGTTAGGGTTACGAGTGAACTTAGAGATTATCTCAGGTAGAGTTCTTAACATTTTTACCTGTGATGGACCCCTTTGACAATCTGGTAAAAATCTATGCAGCTTGCTCAGAATCATGTTTTTAAATGAAACATATAAGATTACAAAGGAAATCAAATATGTTGAAATTTAGTCATCAAAGTAATAATTAAGTAGTCCAAAGAATCTAGGTTAAAAACCCCTGATAGAAGAATCACTTCAGTTTTTTTTACAAATATAGAAAATCAAGTATAGAGAAAAGTGACTTCCTCAAAGAGACACAACTAGTAATTGGCACAGCCAGAACTAGAATCTGGGTTCCTGACTCTAAGATCAATGTCTTGGACTACAGTAAATGCCCAAGCCCAGAGAATGAAGTTATCACCACTTAAAAGCAGTCAAAGAAGAAACAAAAGTGCTAATAAATGGAAATCTGTGGGAGGCAGAGACAGAATAAGGAACCAGGATGCAAACCAAGTGCCAAAATAAGGTGAAGGATTTAGATTATTCTGGAAAAAGCTTGAAACTAACAAGAATGGTGACACTCAAAGAACACTCCATCAGAGTGCCCTTTTTAAGTGGAGTTGTATATGTGAGCCATGCTGCCTTCATTTTCTTAAAAGGGCAACCCTGTCAGATCTCTGGGACGTATAAAAGTACTTGCTTCCTCCCACTGTACTATCTACTGAGCTCTTAGAATCTCATCCCATATCATTTATACCTTGTCCTTCATTTCATTTTCCCTTCTCCAATGGCCCACTCTCTATTGTCTCTATTATGTCCTGGAACTTAAAGGCATAATGGGATCACTAGTGGCCTAAGAAGACTTGAATTCAAATTCTGTCTCCAGCTTTTCTTACAGGTGTGATTTGGAGAAAGTCACATAACCTCTATCAGTCTGAATTTCCTCATCTCTAAAATGGGAATAACAATATTTAGGCTATCTGCTTTATTGAGTTGTGAGTTACACATGTTTTAAAGCTTACAATGTCATGGAAATGAATATTGTTATTTATATTCATATACTACTTGCATCCCCACAAATTTTTCTTCCAAAGTGTATTTAAATAAAATTTTAAATATGGTGAGATTTCACACACTTGACACATTTTCTTTTTGGCCTGCAAGGTAGAAAAACAATCTGAGCAATGAAGACTAGAAGAAAAGAAGGTACCCTTCAAGGAGGTCAACCCAAAAAGGTCCTTGGGGAACATTTCAACAGGACATTTGAACCATAATCAAAAGCTATAATTTCCTCAATGAATGTAATTCTTGGGTGGCGTGGCTCTCAAAATGTACCCCTAGAAGAGTATAATATAGTGTCAGTTAGCAGTCACAGTTATCTAGTCTGGGCTGTCAGTGAATTAGTGTGTCTTTCTGATGCATTGACCTCCTGATCCAGGATAGTTAGCAAGCCCAGGACCAGACCATGAAATGTAAATGGGGGAGGAGAGTGAGTGACAGACACATCACAGAGCTCTGGCTACTTTCCCAGTGAGGTCAATGTACTGGCATAGCACAAAGAACACTGCAAATATAGGAGAGACGAGGCAGCCCACACAGGTGCAGGGGTAGTTGTGCCCTTTTGGGTATACCAAAGACTTATTTAGTCAGTTTTCTTCTCACTATTATACTCCAAATCAGGAGTTCTTAACCTTTTCTGGGTTACAGACCTCTTTGACAGTCTGGTGAAGCTCATGGACACCTCCTAATAATAATGTCTATAAATGCATAAAATAAAATATATAGGATTACAAAGAAAATGAATTATTTTGTAATATATAAATATTTTCCCATCCAAGTTCATAGACCTCCTAGAATCTATCCACAGACTCCTTGAGAATCTATGGGCTCCAGATTAAGAATCCCTGTTTTAAGGTCTTGTCATACTCTACTATTCCTTATTCTATGATTTTAAGGAAGTCAGATCAGGATAAGAAGAAGGAAGTAAAAGGAAAGGAAGTGGAGACACTGAGTGTACAGCTTTCTCAAGGAATTTGGATGAGAAAGCAATAAAAGATATAATATGATGCTTCATGGGGATAATAAGATCTTGTTATTTTTTTAAAGATAAGGAGAAGTGAGAATGTTTGTATTATGAGGGAAAGGGCCAGTAGTTAGGGAGAGATTGAAAATTAGAGGCATAGGAGCAGCTAGATGGCACAGTGGATAGAGCTCTGACCTTGGAGTCAGGAGGACCTGAGTTCAAATCCAGCCTCAGACACTTGACACTTACTAGCTGTATGACCCTGGACAAGTCACTTAACCCCAATTGCCACACCAAAAAGCCAAAAAAAAAAAAAAAGAAAAAGAAAATTAGAGGCATAGCAGGGGAGAGAATGATAGTTGGAGCAATCTGCTACAGAAGACAGGAAGGGTAACTTTGATAAAGAGAAGGGCCACCTCCTCATCAAAGATTTAAATAAAGGAAGAAATAATAAGAGATGAAGAGGCGTTATGAGATGAGGAGTAGAGAAGAGGGACCCTAAAGTGAAAAGCCTTGTTTGTTTCAGTAAGTGTGAGACAAAGTCATCAGTTGAAATGGTGGGAGGAGAGAATGCAGTGGGATGCTTGAGGAGAGAAGATAAGCTTGAAAACAGTCATCATGGCAAGTGGGATACAGACTGAATTAGAAAGTAGGATCTTAGATATTATAGAAAATATAAGTCTATAGTGGACCTTTTCAACACAGAAATAGGAAAGGAGGTGGCAGAAAAAAGGAGCAATTCAGAGTTAGGGTCTAGCAAAGCATGAGTGTTGACAGAAGAAAGATGGAAAGAACTTGAAAGTAAAGGACAGTGTGGAATCAAACTGGTTCACTAAGGAGTTGAAAGTGGAAGGTAGATTAAGTCCTTGAAGCAGTGAAGATCAGGGAGAGTACTGAAGGATAAAGGCAACTAAGTGGTATATTGGACAGAGCACTGAGTCTGGAGTCAGGAAGACCTAAGTTCAAATCCAGCCTTAAATGCTTAATAAATGTGAGACCCTAGGGAAGCCACTTAACCTCTGTCTCTCTCATCTTCCTCAATTGCAAAAAAGGGAGAAATAACGGCATCTACTTTGCAGGGTTGTTGTTGAGAATCAAATGAGATAATGTTTTGTAAAGTGCTTAGTACAGTGCCTAGCTTGTAGCAGGTGGTATATAAATGTTTATTCTCTTCTCTTCTCTCTTGAGAGGCAGTTGAGGTTAAGACAAGGATTAGGTTCAAGAAAAGTAAAACATAGAGAGAGATGGAACCATTGGAGATCTTTACCGGATTAAGAAATTTCAAAGTCTTGATCACAGACGTAGAACACTTAGAAGTGATAGATATGCACCACCAGGTTTGTCTTGAAGGAAGTGTATTGTAAACCTGAAGGCACTATAAAACTAGAACCTCTTATTCCTACTATGGTGGGAGGGTGGATAGAAACCTGGTTCAAAGGCCAGAAGATCTGAGTTTGAGTCGTGACTCTGATGCGTCCTAGCTGTGTGACCCTGCACAAATCACCTAACCCCCTGGTGCTCTAAATAACTCTCTAAGACTCTAAGTTTTTTTTTTTTGGCAAGACAATTGGGGTGAAGTGACTTGCCCAGGGTCACACAGCTAGTAAGTGTTATGTGTCTGAGGCTGGATTTGAACTCAGGTCCTCCTGATCCCAGGGCCGGTGCTCTATCCACTGTACCACCTAGCTCCCCCTCTAAGTTATTTTTAAAAAGAAATTTCCTCACAGACAACTCCCTATACCTCTGAAATCATTGCTTTGGTTCCTATCTTATTATTCTTAAGGAGAAAGTATGAAAGGACCTCCCACACGATGGCACCAATTTATTTTTCAAAGGGGCCTACCATGTATAGAATGGATGGAAGTTAGTACTAAGTAAATCCTTTTTCAGTTGGAAGGTACTCTCTAGTGGAGTGTATCAAGGGAGCAGTCTTGGTAACTGCAACTTTTTATTATTTGTATAGCCAATCTGGGAGTTGGTGCTGAAACCAAGATTTCCAAGGTTGCAAATAATAGGGTACTTGCCCAAGAGACTCAGCAGGCATAGCAAACTCCAGCTAGATCTGCAGAAGTTATTTCCTTTAAGTGGTTCATCATTAGTGAGTCATAAAAATAAAACTCTACAGCCCTCTCCAATCCAAGTACTGAATGATGAGCTAATTCCCGGGGCTCCTTGTTTCTTTGTGTAAAATTTTATGTGGTTTGGGAGCAGGATGCAGTCAGTTCTGCCACTAAGTCCCTCTGTGACCTTAGGCAAGTCACTTAGGTCCTTGATGTCTGTTTCCTCAACCATAAGATGAGAGAGTTGGACTAGCACTTAGTGCCTGGTACATAGTAGGCACTTACTAAATGGGAGGACTAAGGAAGAAAAGTTGACTGAGTTGGTTTAGCCATGACTGGCTTGCAGAGGTACAAATTTAGGAATTGTTTTGGTTACTCTACATAAGGTTGAGGCCTCTAACCAAGAACATCCACTTCTACAGCAGAAAGAATTGTAAACAAGAGGAAAAGGCTATTTCTTTGGGCAATATTTAAAATATTAAAAAAAATCTGTTCTTTGGAATCTTCTGCCTTTAGAAGCCTTTGGGCAAAGATACTGAGGAAACAAAATTGCGGAGCTATTGCTGGTCCTATTGCAAGGGCACCCTATTTTTCTAAAAGCCTTGACTAAAAGGGGGTAGCAATATGCTCACAGCCCATCTCTGGTACCTGGAAAGCCTCACACCAGAGCTGTGGCTCAATCCTTGCCCCACCCTAGGCTATTCATACTCTACTCTCTGCCTTGTAATTGCCCTCTTCCCTGTCTCCTTAACCCCACTTCTACCAAAGGGAATTCAGAATCCCTATTGCATCCCCACTTTTTCAAAGGTGGTAAGAAGGTCACCTTCACAGTCCCTGCTCTATGAAGGTTGACACCCAGATGCACCCTAAGGACTCCTAGGTCTTGTCACCTATCTTTCAGCTGATCTCTTTCACTTGTGTTGTCTCCGTTAGTCAATCAATATGCATTTATTAAGCACCTACCATATGCCAGGCACTGATAAGAAAGGTAAAAGACAATCTGTATTCTCAAGGAACTCACAGCCAGTGGGGGAGATACTATGAAAATAACTACAAACAATTTACACATAGGATAAATTAGAGATAATTAACAGAGGCAAGGAACTAGCATTAAAGGTGTTCAGGAAAGGCTTCCTGCAGAAGGTGGAATTTTAGTTAGACTTAAAGGAAATCATGAGGTGCAGATATGGAGGTCTCCCTCCTATGTTCCATATATAGGGGAGAGTCAGTGAAAATACATTGAGTCAGGAGGTGGAGTGTCTTGTGTGAGAAATAGCAAAGATAGGCCTATCTTTGACTCTTTCCAACATCCTCTTCGCTTTCATAATGCTACCTCTGATTATACATAGATAGCTTTGATAATCTTTCATTTATTATATATTTTATTTAAATTTCCCCCATGTTTATTCATAGTATATATTTTTGTCATTTTTTATTTTCCCCTTTTATGGATAGAATATTATCTCCTTGAGATCAGGGACAATTTCTTTTTTATCTTTGTCTAAGGGTATGAAGCAAAGCCCTTTTCAGAGCTTAAATAACATTTAATATTAAGTAATATTTGCATATGGAAAAGTCAGGCATTTACTGAGCAGTTAACAGAGAAGATGACCTTATCTCCTGTGGGTAGATTGTCTCTATATCTTTTTTTCCTGATTATTTATTTACATGGAGATGTGGGAGAAATCTAGAAGTGAAAAAATTGGTGAACCCTGAAAAACAGAGTTCTTTTGTAGTTATTGGGGAAATGAGTATTGGTTTGGAGTTCCCTCTACCAATCAAAACACAAGTCCAGTCTCTAACCCTATGCAGCAGAAATGCCAAGTCGGCCAATGATAACTTTGGACATAAATAAAGTCACAGAATATAAGAGCTGAAAGGGACTTCAGTGGCTACCTAATCCAACCCACCTCATGTATACAACACAGCCAACAAGCCTCTGCTTGAAAACATCTAGTGAGGAGGAGTCCATTGCCTTGTAAGGCAGTCCATTCAATTTCTAGTTGTATTAGCTCTAGTTGTTAGGAAGTTCTTCCTCACATTATGTCTAAATTTGCTTCTTTGTACCTTCTACCTATTGCTACTGTCTTCTCTAGAGCTGAGCAGAAGAGAGAGCTGGTGGTGCAATTGATCCAGTGCTAGGACTGCCATCAGAAAGACTGGAATTCAAAATTGACCTCAGATACTTACTAGCTGTGTAATCTTGGACAAGTCACTTAACCTCTATTTGCCTCAGTTTCCTCAACTGTAAAATAGGAGTAGCACCCACTTCAAAGTGTTGTGAGAATCAAATGAGATAATATTTATGAAAAGCACTTAGCACAATTCCTGGCATCAAGTAGGTGTTATATAAATGCTTATTTGCTCTTCCCTTCTTTCTTTCTTCTTTATAATAGCCCTTCAAATGCCTGACAATAGCTATCAGGTCCTATGCTAAGTAAGCCTTCTAGTCTTCAGACTAAACAGTGCCAGATTCCTCAAGATTCAACTCAAGTACCACTTTTTTGGGGGGTGGGGGGGGAGCTAGGCAATGGGGTTAAGTGACTTGTCCAGGGTCACACAGCTAGTAAGTGTTATGTGTCTGAGGCCGGATTTGAACTCAGGTCCTCCTGAATCCAGGGTCGGTGCTCTATCTACTGTGCCACCTAGCTGCCCCAAAGTACCACTTTCTACATGAGGCCTTACTTGGTTCCCTCAAATACTGATGCACTCTCTCTGCCTCTTCCCCCTCATCTCACACCCCAAGGGGTACTTGTATCCATTCTGTACTTCTTTTATACATATGAGAGAGAAGCAGGTGTGATCTGCAGCCACCTCCTGCATGGTTCACTCTAGTCACAGGATGAATGATAAACCTTTATTAAAAATTTCCTAAATGCCAGGAACTGTACTAAGGACTGGGGATACAAAACAGGAAAGCAAGACAGACCCAACCCTCAAGGAGCTTATATTCTAATGAAGAAAGATAACACATGAAGGGCAGATAGAAGGGTAGTGATTATGAAGGGGAATGGTTTGGAAATATCCAGAAAGTAACATCAAAGCCTGGTGCTAGATAAGATGAGGTGAATGTTCATCTATCAGAGCCCAATATGTAATCACAAGGTCTTAATGAGGTATTACACTTGATTCCATTTTCTTAAAAAATGATTTTTTTAAAAAAATAGTCACATCTCTGGGGACTTTCAATAGCTAACTCCTGATGAAATCAAGAGGCAGTCAAGGCTCAGAGACATTGTGGAGTCATTCTACTGAAGGAGGACTCAAGAAATGGATTTCTCTCTTTTCTTGTTGCCTCATAAGTCATAGCACCTAGCAGAGACTTACCCAGAGTCTAGCAATTGGAGAGTTCGAGTTGGAAAATGAGAGAGATTATAAGCTAAAACCTTCATAGAAGATCCTTGAAAGGGGGGAAAAGGGAATTTCTCATTCTGTCTTCACCTCAGCCATATAGCTTTGAGGAGGACCTACAGGACCCATAGGAGACACTGCTTTATGTGGGGAAAAGAGACAAATGTTACAGAGAGATAATCCAAAGAGGATAGAAGCAACTTCAAAAGAGCTAACCCTCACAATCAAAAATCAAATTGTAGAAAGGACAGACCCTCAGAACCCAGATGAACAACCCGCTCAGCAGAGACACTGCACCCAAGGTGAAGACCATGAAAAGAGATGAAGGGCTTCTAGTTCCCACATTACTAGGAGTTGTGAATTGCCTTTGCCACATATGTATCCTACATGAATGTTTCACTGTTATTGTTTCCTAAATTTAAGGACTCTTCCTATGGACCATATTATTTGTGGGAGTACTTGTGTAATAGGAGAATTGTGGAATTATCTGTGGGAGAGTAAGCCACAGGTGTATGGGAGGAATTTTTGTAGCAGTTTTGTTTTATTATGCCCACTTAGCAAATGCCTTTGTTAAGAGCTAACTAACTGTGTCTCTTGGCTGTCTGCTATGGATAAGTGCACTTATCAAGGCTCATAAGCTATAGTTTTAGGATTTGGGACTCACAGAGTACTCTTTGAACTTGGAAGTAGTCACTCCCCTCAAGAGGACTCAAGCCTCAAGCGTAAGTTGGGTGGATAGTTGCTGGAGTAAGTGCTACTTGGGCATATGCAGCATTTCCAGTGAGATATTCCCTTTATTTGACACTAATATCAATGGTTAATTCCCCAGGGGTAGCTGTCACAATAGGTATACAGCTAACCTTGTAGGAGGTTACTCCTGATCTTATAGCTATTGTAGTTCACAAGCCCCACACTGTTGAAATTCATATTAACAGTCAGCCAGTAGACACAATTAGCTCTTAGGAAAGGCATTTAATAAGATGATAAAGTAAAGACAACAGATATATGTCATTCCTCTCGTGAACCTAGGGTAGACTCTCCAGCCAATACACAAGGTCAAATTTAAGTGTACAATGAATTATTTATAGTAAGTAATACACAGAGAAAACACATGTCTCTAGCATAGTAGCACCCTGATGCCCTTTCTCTTTTCATAATGTTCTCATGTTGTTGCCAAGAATTTTTATTAACTGAGATCTCTAGGTCTACTCCTCTTTGTTGTTCTATTCTTGACTACCAGGCTTAGTATTCTCTTTTATTTTTCCCAATTACATGTTTAAAAAAATGTAATATTTATTTTTTTTTAATTTTGAGTTTCAAATTCTCTCTCTAGGCATAGATCAACATTTCATGTTGTGTACCAAGATAAGGTCAAAATGGATAAATGATTTAGATATAAAGGGTGATAACATAAGCAAATTAGGAGAGCAAGTAATAGTTTACCTGTCAGATCTATGGAGAAGGGAAGAATTTATGACCAAACAAGAGACAGAAAGCATTACAAGATGTAAAATGGATAATTTCGATTATATTAAATTAAAAAGGGTTTGCACAAACAAAACCAATGCAACCAAAATTATAAAAGGAAGGCAGAAATCTAGTATTTGCTTAAATTCATAGTTACCTCCCATCTCTGTTGCCTGAGGTCATGCTCCTTGAAATTGCTTTGTGTCTGTATCTCCAACTGGGCAAGTACCTGTGCTTAAAATCTTTATGATTAAATGGGATGGAAAAAAGGAAGAAAAAAAACCCCTCACTCCCCTGCTACCCTGTTGGGGTAGGGGGAGCAAGGGGAAAAGAGGTGGAAGAATCACACTAAAAACTGCTTCTTACCTTAGATCCTGCAATTGCCCACAGAGCTGGTAAATTAAGCTTCTTAAAGACTATCAGGGGTATAGCTACCCCTCCAATTCACCAAATGATTCTTTTTCACATTTTATAAAGGGATAACAGGATATAAACATATCTTTGCACTTTGTTTAACACATCAAGACCCCATTGACCTCGGTATTTGCCCTTCAATTTCTGTGATTATATCAACTTGGGGAGGGCTGTTAAACTAACTTTTGTTTATTGTGTGTGTGTGTGTGTGTGTGTGTGTGCGTGTGTGTGTGTGTGTGTGTGTGTGTGTGTGTGTGTGTGTGTGTGTGT
>NW_020947062.1:1240432-1438991 GCF_900497805.2 Vombatus ursinus | reverse complement strand
TGTGTGTGTGTGTGTGTGTGTGTGTGTGTGTGTGTGTGTGTGTGTGTATGACAAGACCAAGACCTCATCTTTAGAGGAAGAGTTTGGAGCCTGACCCTGGCAAAAAGCCTCAACGGAGGATTCCTGGCTAGAAATATGAATAAAGAGGGGAAAATTTTTAAATAAAATGAAGAAATAATGTGGGATAAAAGAAGTTCAGGAGATAAACCTAAGAGAGAAACTCCACAATAAGTATAGGGAAAGTGAGAGAAAAGAATGAATATTCAAATAATGGACTTACTGAAGAAATCATTTATTTCTTGACATAATAAAAAATGTCATAACAAAGTAAAAAGACTGAAAAAATAGAAGAGTAGGTAAGACTTATTCACTATCAAAAACAACTGACACAGAAAATAAGTCAAGGAGAGATAATCTAAGAATCATTGGATTTGCTGAAAATTAAGACTAAGCCACTTAAATACAATATTTTAATAAATAATAAAAGAAAATTATTTTAATCTATTAGAACCATGGGACAAAGTGAAAATTTAAAAAAATCAATGGCCACCTCCTGAAAGAAACAACAAATTGGAAACATCCAGGAATATCATAGCCAAAACCTAGAGCTTTCAGGTCAAAGAAAAAATGCTATATGGAATCAAAAAGAAAGAGTTCAAGCACCAAGGAACTACTTATAGGATCATACCAGACTGAGCTGCAAATACAATAAAGGAGAGGAAATCTTGGAGTTTGATATTCAAAAAGAAAAGAAAAAGAAAAGGTTGCAATCAAGAATAAATTGCCCTGCAGAATTAAGTATAATTTTATAGGAGGGAAATGCATCTATTGTATCAAGGAACAAAAAAAAAGTCAAGAAAAATAATGAAACAAATACATGATACACAATAAGAATAAAGTGATGTTGGTAAAGCTATAAATTGGTTCAATATTTCTGGAAAATAAATTCCAATTATGCCCAAAAAGTCACTAAGGGAATCAAAGATAGAGGGAAAGGACTCATACAGAAAATATGTTCACAACATCTCTTTCATTGTAACAAAGAATCAGAAACAAAGTGGGTGCTCACCAAATGGAGAATGGCAGAAATTTAGACATATTTTCAGATATGAATAATGGATGGATTTGTGGTTCTTGACTGTACTTGTTTGTTACATAGAAATATTTTGTATTTGAGGAGGAAAGAATGAGGGGGGTAGTGGAAGGAAATGAAGGGTAGTGATGATGATGTAAAAAAAGAGAAAAAAGAGCATCTATAAAACATTTTTAAACTACACAGAAGATAGCATAAGGGCATTCAAAAAGGCATATACAAGCAGGGCAGTATTGATGTTATCTTGTTAAATTTTTTTAAAAATAGCTTTCTATAACAGAGATCTGTGGTTTCATATATAATCTTTTTTATTCTTTGTATAGCATCCTTGCTGGGCTACTTTCCCATCTTGCATTCACACTCATAGGTTGGGTTCCCAGGGACTGACTACCTTGAGATCCAAAGGGTATCCTGTGGTTACCCATTCATAAAACTATAGCTCATGAGCTCCCACCAGTGTGCTTTCTATTAACAATCAGCTAATAGGTATGATTAGCTCTTAGCAAAGGCACTTACTAAAATAGAAAGGTAAAAACAATAACTAAAAAATTTTGCCTATTAAATGAGCACACAATTAGAGTACTGCTGTGGTGAGACACATGTGGAAACTACATGTGACCTAGGCTACCCTCTCCTCTGCTGTTGCTGAATTTTGAAGTCTTTTCTCTCAAAGTAAAATGCTCTTTCTAGCTCAATTCTAAGACTAGGGATAGCTCTCTCTTAAATCAGCATTTGGCTTCCTTCTCTGCTACCTTACTCTTTGTCTAAGGAACTCAGCTTTGACCATACTCCAAGTTATGCCCCTTGAAGCTGTTTCTGGACTTAAATAACTATCACCAGTTATCTATGTTTGTATAAAGTATATGTCTGCTCCTTCAGCTCTCAAAGTTACTCTCCATCTGCTAAATGGGTTATCTCCATCTGAGAAAATGAGTTTGTTACTAGACACCAAATCCAATGCAGATGTGGGAAAAACTCTTTCTTCCCCTCCAGAGATGAAGCACTGGGCTCTTCCTCAACTTCTGACTCTTTCTCCTTGACTGTTCCAAACTCACAAACTCTCCAGAGATTAGCTATTTAAAATCCTGGAAGGACATGCCCATTTTTTTTTTTGGTTATCCAATACAATTGTGCATTTTTTTGACTCAATCAGAAATAAACTAATACTTTGGAAGTGGATAACAGGTTGTCAACACTTTGTTGCCACATTAAAATTTCATCTTCTGTTAATAGATCCTGTTACTCCATCAGATGGGATTGAGAGGGATAAATATCTTCCACTGACATTCTTCCCCTGTTAAACATTTACTGTCCCCAGAAAAACAACCAGGGTGCTTTTGGACAAAGATAATGTGGAATAGCTCACAAATAATCCCAAAATTAATGTTCTTTCAAAATGATAAAGCTTTGGCTTAGATTATTAAAATCCAGTCAATAGCTTATTAATGTTCAGACTCCATAAGAGTCTGGCTAATATGGCAGATGTTCTAATAAACCTTGTCTTTGCCTAAAAGAAGGCTTGGGTCAAATCCTTTTGGGCAGGATCCGTGTGTTGTGATATTGGGGTCCCAGCACCCTTAAACTCCTACACCTCATCATTTTGGTGGCCCGTATAGGGAAACTGCCTAACCTCGAGTTCTTCTCCAGCCAAGACTGGAAGGTATGTAAGCCTCCTCTCCCTCTCCTTTCTTGCTCTGCAGTTGGGGGTCACTCTCTAAGCACCAAGGCTTGGAGGTGCTTTTTGGGCAGACAGTTACGAGGCTATCTCTCACTCAGCCCAACGCTCTCAGGCTCTCGGTCCACTGGGTCGGTTCGAGCCTGTGGACCTGGCTACACCTTCCATAGCATAGAGGACAAGGACAGACGCCCTATCCAGAAGTGTATACCCAATTCTGTTAATTCTCTCAGAGCTAGAGAATTGGGGAAAAGTGTATTTGCTTTTTGGTTCCCTGAGACTTACTTACTCCCTTCCCTCTACATCCCTGAATCCTCCTTCATGGAGGTTACAGGGAAAAATTAGAATAGCTAAAAACATCTGGGCAGATTTTGGAGGTTTTGTGATTGATCATTAAGGAGTTTTGAAACTCCTCCTTACAACCCTGGTCACTCCTTTCTCCCACTCCCTTTCCTTGAGTCAAGAGGGTATGTTAACCCTTCTCATAGGAGAAGAGAGTTTCACCCTTTACCCCTCACCTTTGATTTTGCCCTCTCCCACCTGGGAAAGGAAGGAGGGTGGAGGGGCGGGAGCTATAGCCTGGGTCCCACTGGAAATGGCCTTGGGTCCTGGGGCAACCTTTGCCTGGAAGCATCACCCAGGTTCAACACATCCTGCTTAAGCTAGCCTCTGAACTTGGATAAGCATGCTGTTTTTAAAGTTGCAGTTTTAAGTGTTAATGATGAGATGTTGGTTCTCTGTGTAAAGTAATTTGGAAATGCATTTAACAAAACTGAAGTCACCTGATTGGTAATGGGTTTGTTTCAAGTTTCAAATTAGTGAACTTTTTATATCAGTTATGTCGAGCAACTTTTCATAATGATTACAGCTAAAATAATTTCACTATTGTTCGTTATTGTTTTAATGTGTAAACCTGCCAAAAAGCTTGTTTGGTTTTTGTTGTGCTGAGAATTTGCAAGTATATAGAAATAATCTCTAAGGATTGGCTTTTTACAACAGGACAAATTTAAATTTGAGATATAAATCCTGGAAAAGTTTTTCCTAAGCTGTGATTCGTGAAACTTGCTGTGTGAAGTAAAAGCTCATAGGATTTTATTTTGTGTTGTCTGCTGGATCATGATCCATCGATAATCGATGATCCACCATCTGGGAGAAACGCCACAGGCTACTTAGGGAATGTGACACTGGTGGGAAGTGAGCATCAGGGAAAACTGAGAGGACAATTTTGGCCTCAGTCTGAGATGGGATCCTCCTGGCTCAGTATCCCCATTGTGTTCCTTTGAGGGGGAATGTTACCCACCTGGCTATTCCTGAGTCTGGTTATGGGGTGGATTTGATACTGCATGGTTGGAAAGCTGAATTATCTGAATCCAAACAGAGTTAAGGGTGTTTTATCCTCTCAAATCTGGGCCCTAAATCTAGTCCCTGCTTTGTATCTGGGCCCTGCAGTCTTTTCTGTCAGATTTGTGTCTTCCAGACTACAGGTCATTCACCTATAGTTGGTGACAAGTGGCGAGTGCCAGCCAATGTCCCCCCATCATTCCCTGATTGCAGCCTGTGCTCGGTTCCAGTCAACTTCCTCTTTGGGATCCCTTTAAAGCAGGGACAGCTCTGCTCCCTTTGCAAGCAGGGGGCAGTTTTGGAAGTCAAGACCTTCACCCCTTGCACCAGGGGAATTTGGGTCCCATTTGTTTGAGGGTAGAATGATGGGGTTGGGATCTGGACCCCAGAAAGGAAAAACCCTGGACTTTCCCAATGGCCAAATCTCTGACATTCACCTGAGGCTATAATCCCATCAACTGGTCTTTCATTGTGACTACACCCAATCTCCCCTCCATGGTCTTACCTCCCTGTGGCCCCATGGCCATTTCCCACCCTTAATCCTAGCTAGGCTCCATTCTCCCTTGGCCATGTGGTCCAGGTCCCAGGAGTTCTGCTCACCCCAGCTTACTGGCCACTCCCATTCAGATCTTCCTTAGACTCTCTCCTCCAGTCACCCCAAACCAGTTGGCCACTCCTAGATCCCTCCCACAGTCTTTCTGTATATAAAGTCCATCTTGTCTTTATTAAGGTGCTTAGAGTCTTAAAATCTAGCCTTGGGCTCAGATTTTTATAATCTAGTCAATAGCTTATTAATGTTCAGACTCCTTAAGAGTTAATGTGGCTAATATGGAGGATGTTCTAATAAACCTTGTCTTTGACTGAAAAAAAAAATAATAAAGCCTTACCACAGCTAATGGGCCTGGGGATTACATTGACTTTTAAATTATTGACTGTACTTTTTAATAAACAAACAGCATTCTACCAAATTCTTATGATTTATCATTCATCTTGGTGTTTGAAATGCCCATTATTACTCAAAGACAATACAAAAAAGAAAAGGAAAAGGAAAATCAAGCTCAGAAGTAATTTACAGAAACCATTATATTTCTTTTTTTTCATAATTAGGACATTTGTCCAATTCCAATTCTCTATTACTGCACTCATTTTCCATGATTTTTCAAAGATTACTTACTACAGCTCAGCGTTTTTTCAGTACCCTAGTTCATCTAAGTCTGGTGAGTTAAACTAATCAAGAGCAGTTAGGTGCTCTCTTACTATTACCATCCTTATCTCATATAACAACTCCCCATTATTCAGTTAGTCAATAAACATTTATTAAACAATTACTATATGGCAGGTACTGTGCTAATTTTTATTCTATCATTTCCAGTCAAAAAATCATTGTCCTGGGCAGAGAAACAATAGAACAAAAGTTGAGCAGCTCTGTCAACTACTATCATTGTCCCATCCACACTAATCATCAGTCTTATCCCTTCGTGGATCCTCCTCTCCCCCACACCATGAGAGAGTGAATTCTTTATAAAATGAAAAAAGGTTACAGAATGGATTTTTTAAAGATACAACTATTTGTTTGAACTGGTGAAGAGTGACATGAACAGAACCAAGACAATATAAATAATGACTATATCAATATAAATAAAAAGAATGTTCTAAATAACAAATATATATCTATATGATCTTGGAGAATAGATAATGCTTCATCTTGGCAGAGAGATGGAAGACCACATGGCATAATTTTGCATACACTGTCAGACATGGTCACTATATTCATTGCTATTGCTTAATTGTCTTCTTTTTAATAAGGGAAAGTTTAGCTCCTAGGAATGAAGATGGGGTGTTATATCCAGAAATGATTCTGATAGAAAAACAAAAGCCATCAATAAAG
The DNA here is from genome assembly GCF_900497805.2 of Vombatus ursinus. Lineage (NCBI taxonomy): Eukaryota > Metazoa > Chordata > Mammalia > Diprotodontia > Vombatidae > Vombatus > Vombatus ursinus. The sequence continues at coordinate 1,432,994 of NW_020947062.1, read as the reverse complement.
CTTTGTAAAGATCCAACTGTACACAATTGCTGTATACTAATAAACAAAAAAAAAAGATACCTAAGGCAGAAAAATACAGATATCAAATGAGAGATTCTGAATGCTTGAATTGACTCCAGAGAATCAAAAGTTGAGATTATGATATGAAACAAACTAAATTAAAATTGTAATGGGATAATGGGGAGGGGACAAGGAATGGGAACTTTACTCTTAAGATACCATTGTCCAAGAAACCAATAAAATATGTATGTATGTATGTATGTATATATATATGTGTATATACATGTACCTATATGTATGTGTAAATATATGTGTGTGTGTGTATACCACAAAGACTAGTAACTACAAATTTTAAGAGAAAAATGAAATTCAAAAAAATATTTTGGCAGAAAAAAATCTGCAAAATCCTAGTAATAAAATACAAGTTAAGTGAACAAATAAGCAAGAACTTACAGACTTGAATAGAATAATAAATAAATACAGAGTATAATAAGAATATTAGAAAATTTATTTCTGATTCAAATATTCCTGGTACAATTACATATCATAAAGTATCAATCATGTTCTAAGGCATAAATAAATAATACATAACTGTATGAAAGTAGAAATTTTATACAGTGAATTTAGAGACAATGGTTTAATAAATACTCATTTAAAAGGAAATTAATATGGAAAGATGCAGATATAAATAAAGATTAAAAATTATTTTCTTAATAAGGATTGGGTCTAAGACAAGCTTACAGAAATAACAAAAATGAATTGTTGTATGTTGTGTCATACAACATAGGATACAGTTAAAGTAATTTATTAATTCTAAACACATGGAAGAAAGAAAAAAAATAATAAGTTGTTTGGAGCTTTAAAAAAAAATAAACCCAACAAATGCACTCAAAATACTCATAAGAGATCAGAAAGATTAAAGAAGAATTAAGGTGAAAAAAAATGAAGATTGAACAAAGACCAACAAAATCAACAAACCATTATTTAATTTAAATAAGAAGGAAAACAATGATCAAATTTTAAAAATAGGCAGAAAAAAATCATAATGAATAGTGAAGAAATAAAAAAAATTTTCAAAATATTTTGTACATAACTATACATTAGAGCAACTGAGAAAAATGAAAGAAATTTATGGAAACCTAGAAAAATATACAATACTTAAGTTGATAAAAGAGGAAATAAACCAATATGACAAAGAAAAACTAAATAAGCCATTAATAAATTGGCATTTGAAAAACATACCTAACTATATTGACAGGTGATTTATATTAAACATTTAAAGTACAAATAATCTCAATGCTATATAAACCTATCTCAAAAGAAAGAAACATTATATTCTAACACATTTTTATATAAGGCAAATATAATCCCAATCTCCAAACCGGGAAAAGACAAGGCAGAAAAGAGAACTATAAAAAGAGAACTAATATCATGAATGAATATTGATACAAAATATTAAATATCACACTGGAAACAATAGTATAGCAACATAACACTACCGTAAAAGTAAAAAAAAAAAAAAAAGCAACAACAACTCTCCACTATGCTTTAGCCTGTAATGATCTATTGGGACTCTAATTGTAGCATCCAAAGAATGACCTCTTTCTTTCAGCTTCATGTTAACTGCAAATTTGTTAAGCATACTCTGTGTGCCTTCAACAATTTCAATGATAAAAATATTTACCAGCACAAGACCAAGTGAAGAGTCATAAGACACTGCACTAAAGACTTTCATCCAGGGCAATATGAACAAACTGAGTATCATTCTTTAGGTATGATAACTCAGCCAGTTCCAAATTCATCTAACTCTACTGTCATCTAGTACCCATCTTTCCATAATAGTCAAACATAATGTTAATGACTATAAAATTTCTCTGTTCTACTAACTTAGTAACCTCTTCAAAAAAATGTGAGAATAATTGAATTCATGCTTTACAAAGTTAGCGTGAAGGGACTACTGATGTTTAAGACAAAACAGAAACAATTGGGGGGTGCATGATCATTGAATTCAAATATTTAAATCATTATTTTGAAGAAGAAAGATTAGACTTAATTTTCTTAGTCCCAGAAAACAGAACTAGGTAGGACTGAAGGGAGAAGCTTCAGAGACAAAGACTTAGACTTGATATTAGGAAAAATTTCCTACCAATTAGAGCTGTCAAAAAGCAGAATATGGGGGGCAGTTAGGTGGCGCAGTGGATAGAGCACCGGCCCTGAAGTCAGGAGGACCTGAGTTCAAATCTGGCCTCAGACCACACACTTGTCACTTACTAGCTGTGTGACCCTGGGCAAGTCACATAACCCCAATTGCCTAAAAAAAAAAAAAAGCAGAATATGAAGCCTTCTGAGTGTGTAAGATTCTCCATTATTCTGTCTTTAGACAGAAGTTGTATGATCAGGATTGTAGATGGAATTGTTACTTTAAGTAGTGGCTAGAATACATTCATACCCACCTACCATGGTTGTCCTCCAAGGCACTGTCTTGGGTACTCTTCTCTTCTCCCTCTATACTACTTCACTTGTTGATAATTGAATCCGTTGATGCTCTCTGGAGCTTCAATGAATTCAATTATCATCTCTAGGTAAATGATTCTCCTATGTCTTTATCTGACTCTAAACTCTCTTTTGGCTTCCATGCCTTCCTTCAAATCCTACCTAAAATCCTACCTTCTCCAGGAAGGTATTCTTAATTCTAACCACCTCAATTCTGACACCTTCCTTCTGTTGACTATCTTCAATTTATCCTATTTATAGCTTGTTTGCATACTATCTCCCCTATTAGACTGTGAACTTCTTGAAAGCAATCTTGAAAGACTGTTTTTGTCTTTCTTTGTATTCCTAGCATTTAGTGCCTAGAACATAGTAAAAGCTTAATAAATATTTGTTGATCGATTGACCTTCCTGGCCCCCAGTCTTGCATCTACAACTACCTAAATGATATTTAGAACTGAATATCCACTAGACATCTCAAACTCAGCATGAACAAAACTCCAACTTATTCTTCATATATCTTCTAAATGTAACTTGAGGCCCCAAACTCATAGGTATGGTGCCTCTACCAACACTGGTAGAGATCAATGCTTCATAACAGCCTGAGGATTGGGGTGGAGTTGGTGAGAGTAGTAGAGAAAATAGATCTAATCTCTTTGTGTTCTTCTGGCTTTTAGCTTCTAGAGAGACCACAACGTCAACCTTTTTTTAGGTTGTTGAAGGAAGAGAAAGACACTGGAAAAGAAGCCAACCTATAGAGAAGCCAACAGTCTCTATCATGTCTCTATCCCCAGTTTGCTATACTAAAGATTAGGCAATTTCCCCTTTAAGTGAGGTTTGGAACTCTCTTGGTTGAGCTAAGTTACCTTAAGGGACAGCTTATTCAATCAGTATTATCTGGTATTTATTCTCACATTTATACTTTCTCCAATTCTGTTTTGCTATTGTCTTTGATAAATGAGTTCCTTTGCTATTTGCTATGTGTGTTCATTCTAGAACTGGTATCTGAGGGAAAGGGAGTCAAGCCTTGGGTATAGATCTTGGGGCCCTTCTTTCCTCACAAAGGAAATATATCAATCAGAAGCTGTAGCTTGAACCTTAAAATTACATTCCTGAGACTAATAATATTTAAGGTAGTAGATAGATACAGTTCTAACCCAATACTCCCTCTCTCTGAAAAGAGCATAGTGGCCAGCTTCTGATTCCAACCTCCTAGTTCCTCTCCCCTCAACAATCAAAGTCTCCCTTTGGAGAAGAGTGGGGGGGTGGGGAGAGGAGAAGACTTTAAAGATATTTATTCTTATGTCCCTTTGAGCCAGACACACACAATCCTTATTACATTTATACATAGCTGTTATTTGCATATTGTCTCCACCATTAAAATGTGAGTTCCTTGAAGACAGCGACTTTTTTTGCCTTTCTTTAGTATCTTAACACTTAAGACGGTGCCTAGTACTACATAGTAGGTACTTAATAAATAAATGCTTTTTTATTTTACTTGACTCCGAGATTCTGTGGTTGTTTTTCTAAATATCATTTCCAGAGCTGCTTTATATGAAGCAGTGATGTACTGACATGAAAGATGGTGAAATATGGTAACTTGAGCACTAGACTTGGAGTCAAAGAGACCTGGGTTCAAATCCTGCCACAGTATAATCAATATGTGTTTCTGTAGTGGGCAGCTTACTGGGTTATCCATACTCTCCAGCCCAAAAGAAAAGGGGGCAGGAACAAGTTACCCTCCGTTCTCCTAGGTCACCTTATCTCCACTACTAGGGCCAGTTTTGGGCAGAATTTTCTCTGGTAGTCCCCACCCTTAACCTGTCTTTCCACCCCACCCCTCATTCCAGGAAAAATGATTTGTCTTCAGTCACCTGTGATTACAATCACAATAAAATGCTGTCTTGTTTAGTCAAAGGGAAAGCAAAACCTTAAACTCAATTTTAAAGGTTCCTTGACTGTTAGGAAATTTGTCAGGTGATTAACAATATAAAATCAATATCAGCTCAATATGCTCCAAAGTAGAAGCCACCACCTGCTAGAAAGAGACTTCCAGTTAATTTTACCCACCCAATAGCTAAATCCCTCTCATAGCCTGTGCCTTTCAAAATTCCTTATGATCTAAGATACACACTAAGAAAAAATAATTCTAATTTACTCCATTGTTTATTTCAAGGGAACAACTAGAATCTATTTATTTATTTATTTATTTATTTATTCAGAGAAAATAGACTTAAAGTCCTATTAATTCCCTAAAAAGCAGGTTAAAGGGGGAAGTTGGGTTTAAATCTCCATTTGAAAAGATGGAGGGGAACAGGAGAGAACACTGTTCTACAGTACTACTGTTGTGTCCAGAGAGCAGTTCATTAACTTGTAACTTGGACAGACTTCCCAATTTAGTCATTGCTGTCTAGTCTGCCCATGGTATATGAAGACTACAGAATGGCCTGTCCACAATCAATATCTCCATGCCACCATGATTGCTATTGCTGTCTCCTTTACTGGCCTCTCCACAATCTCTCTCCTGTCCTCCAGGCTTATGAGTCTCCAAACTTCATTGGTTTGTCCAACTCTCACCCTAATTCAAATTGCCTCATGGGTCCTTGACTAGGAAGATGAGCAAAAACTCCAAACCCCAGAATTCCCTGAATGTTCCAGACCACTCCCCCCTGCCCACAAGGGGAGCAGAATCTGTCCCATAGAGCTGTTACATTAATTTTGTTACCCTGGGAAAGTAATTTAATCTGTCTATGCCTCTCTTAACCCATATAGTAAATGGAGAAAATAGTATCTATAGTACCTACCAAGTTGTTATGAGACTTGAATGAAATCATTTATGTTAAGCACTTTGTGAACTTTAAAGAGCTATATAAATTTCATTTATTAGTATTACTATGATGTCATAAATTGTAGGAGCCCATCCAGATTAGCTCCAGAGCTCTCTGAAGTCTTTCCCGTGGTTATGAAATGAGAGAAAATTCCTCAAAACATTTATGAAAGAGCAAAGAGGTTTCAACCTGGCAGCTTGGAATTGAGTACAGTTCTCTCTGTTTCAATATTATTTATGAGATTAGAAACCATTAATTCCTAAAATTGTTCTCTGGAGCATAAGTGGCAACAGCTGTAACTCTGGGCTTGCAGTCTTTCCACATGGTCTCCTCAGTAAAACACGCATGAGAACACACAGTGAAATGAGGGTGTGGCCTATTCCACATGGGCTGGAACCAAGGCAAGTGAAGAACACAAAATCCCCACCTCTATCAGTGCCCTGAACCTGAGACCTCACATGCTTCCTATGTCACTGAGTCATTCTCTAATTAGTCCCATATAGACAGAGACATTCACCTTTTCATTTGGAAGAGATGTTATATGCATAGGGCATCCTCCTTCATTCCTCCTCCTCTATTCACAGGGGAATAGTTAAAAGTTTTAAAAATTAATCATATGAATATCTAGTGGATAGAGTGCCAACTTTACAGTGAGGAAGAACTCTATTAAAATCCTGCTTCTGCTACATATTGGTTATGACCCCTGAGCAAATCACTTACTTCCTCAGTACCCAAGACACCTCTTTAATTTGTGGCCCCCACTTTGGTCACTGCAACTTTGGTCACTTGTCCCCACAGTGACTCAAGGAAGACTTCTAGGGATCACCCCCCTCCCTCATTTTGGAAAAAATGGCTGGTTTAAAGTCAAGAGTTAGAAAGTGGAACAAGTAGGAAGGTGAGGACATGGTTTCACAGAAGAGAAGAAGGAAGCAAGCAGGGATTCCAAGAACTATAGGTAGAATGGGAACTGTGGAGAGTGGTCACTGAAATCTAGCTAACAGCAAATGAATTAAATGGGTCTGCTACCAAAATGAAGACGATGAGAAATAAGTGATAAAATCTTACACAACAGAACGTGAGTTCCCTAGAGAGGGACTGGGTTTGCCTTTGTTTGTGCATAGCACAGTACCCTAACAAATAATCAGTTTAAAAGTACTTGTTGACTTGACTTGGACCTGTCTCCCCTCTCCTCTTTGCTCTCTTTGAGAAACACTATTCCCTGCTTAGAAACAGGAGACTTCCAGGTCAGCTTGGAGTTAATTTAGAACCATTGGGCAAAGTGATGCTTCATGGCAAGCAAGGACCCAAGATCAATACTTAAATGTGTTTGTCAGTATCATAATTTTTGATGGATAATGCATTATCTTTTTGTGATTTTGAATTGTAGAGATAATAATGCAACCATCTTCTGCTGGGCTTCTGGAAGATGAGTGGGCTGAAAAAGCTTCTTCTTGTTGTTAATGATGTTAGACCTCTCCTTTAAAGAAGGACTGCACCTCTTTTCCAACCCCCCTCACTCAGTAACCTTCATGTCTAGCATTGACTTTGGAATGGAGACAGTGCCCTTTTGTTTCAATCCTCAAGGAAAGTTGAGGATTAGGCATTGAGCACTGTCAAGAAATGAAAGGTGATCTGTGACTAATCAGAAAGACACGAGAAAGACATGAGAACACAACTACCCTTATAAATTCTATATCCACAGGATAGCAGGGTTTTGTTTTTGGCCATCTAATTGCTTGAGGCTCCAGTTCTTTGGCACTAGTCTTTCCCACTTAAATAACAAATGTAACCAAGAAGTGATAGCAAACAATCTCTCATAATCAAGTCAAATATTCTGGACTAGCCCAAACTAAAGGCAGTCTGGTAATTTTGATTCAGGTTAGAATACAATAAGACACTCAAAAGCCACAAAATGAAGGAAAAACAACTTTACTAATAACAAAGGATAAAAAAGATACGATTCCCAAGGTGAAAAATAATACTAATTCAGATAAAATAACTCCCCTCCCCCTCCATATTCAGCATGAAAACTGACCAATGGTCAGAAAGGCATTCCTATGGCAGCAGGAATTCTACTAAAGCTTCTGACACCAATTCCCTTTGAGCTGATCCTTATTCTATGCCTCCAGTGGCAAAGAAGCCAAACAGGCTTCCCACTCCTTTTGTAGGACTGGCCCAGGCAGGGAAGTGTCAGTATTATTGACTGAAAAAGGTACTCACAACACTTTTAAGTTTAATCTGCATTAGGAACATTTTCTTCATCACTTTTTTAAGTCTAGATAATCAACAAAACAATAAATCAATTTGTAGTATTTTTTTTTAATTTCTGAGGTGAAAACACACTTGTGGCAGCTAAGTGGTGCAGTGGATAGATCACCAGCCTGGAGTCAGGAAGATTCATCTTCCTGAGTTGAAATCTGAAATCAGATACTTACTAGTTGTTGACCCTGGGCAAGTCACTTAACCCTGTTTGCCTCAGTTTCCTCATCTGTAAAATGAGCTGGAGAAGGAAATGACAAACCTCTCTAGTATCTTTGCCAAGATACCCCCCCAACGGGGTCACAAAGAGTTGGACATGACTGAAAATGACTGAACAATAACAAAAAAACACTGAAAACTTAACAATTATAGGTAGGAGCCTGGATGACCTGGCTCAACACACCCCTGAGCCCAATCTATACAAAACAAGTGCCACTCCTATCACTGAGATATTGGGTTATCTTAGCCAACCCATTTTATAAATGAGGAAAGTGAGGTGCAAAAATGTTAAATGACTTGTCCAAGATAATAAATAGAAGAGCTGGAATCTGAACTCAGGTCCTCTGTTTAGCACTTTGCAGCACCATGCTAGTTGTGGTCCTTCCAGACCTTAAGTCAGACCATCTCTTCCTCCATGTAAAGTTTACAGTCATTCAGTGAAGTATGTATTGAGTCCATTGTGTGCTTTGCTCTATACTAGGTATTATGGGGCATTCAATTAAAGACAAAAATCTCTGTGCTTAAGTCTAGTGTTCTTGGGTACCAACTTATATGGCTATTTTTAAACTTCCCCTTTATCATTTCATTTTATTTTCTTCATTAGCCAAATCATTAGGAATCTCTTGCTACCTTCCTAGTCATTCCTTTTAGGGAGGGACCAAATGTTGTTTGGTAGAGAGGAGCTATAGGATTTGATTCAATTTAGCAAACATTTATTAAATGCCTATATATGACATGGTCCTCTTCTAGTAACTGTTGGTATTACAATGATGAAAAGAGATACAATCCCTCCCCTCAAAAGTATAGAAAAGGAGAAAAGGCAGGTACACAGTTACAGGAATAAAGCAAAACAAAAAAAAATCCCAAGGAGAAGCCCATAGGAGGCACCATTACAAATCTGAGGAAGGAAAGATCACTTTCAGCTTTGGGGGAAGGCAATGTGGGAAAGTACATTTCTATGACCCTTTAAAGGTTACAGAGCACTTTCTGAACAACCCTGTGAGGTATGTAATGCAAATATTAGAATCTCCATTTTATAGACAAGGAAACAGCCTCAATGAAGTTGTGATTACCTAGGGTCAGGGCCAGTGCTCAGACAAACCTAGGTCTTCTAACTCTAATCCATTGCCTTTTCCATATGGAAAGAGATAGCACGTGGCTTGGATCTTGAAAGATAGGAGGTATTGCAAAAGGTAAAGTCAGAAAGGAGGCCACTCCAGGTCTGGAGAATAATGTAAGCAAAGGCGTGGAGGTGGGAAAGAGGATAAAAATGAGATCCACAGATACTAGCATTCTCACCTGAGTGAAACAGTGAAATAATAAATCTTTAAAGTCCCTTCTCACTCAAAATCATATAATTGTATAAAATAATATTATGAATTCTCTATCATGTTCAAGTAGACGATAGACAGCTGGCATTTATATAGAACTTTAAAATTTCCAGAGCACTTTACATAAATTGTCTCATTTGATCCTCTTAATAACCATGTAAGATAGATTGCTATTCCCTTTTCCCCTACCCCATTTCACAGATGAGGAAACTGAGACAGAGAGAAGTTAAATGACTTGCCCAGGGTCACATGACTAGTGAGTCTCTAAGGTAAGATTTGAACCTAATTCTTCTTGACTCCACTTGCAGCAATCTACCCACTATACTACCTAACTGCCAATTACTACACAACAACAATGATGAGATCAAAGACAGCAACTACTTCTGGTGATGATGTGGATGATGGTGATGAGGATGAGGATGATGAAGATGATGATAACAACTCGTTTTTTTCTAGTGCTTCAAGGTTTGCTAAATATTTTTCCCCTACAGGTAGGTAGTACCCCTCATCTGAGATGGATGTCATAGAAAGTATTAAATGCATGAGGCAGTGAATTAGACAAAATGGCCTTTCTCATCCCCTCTAATTCTGAGTCTCCAGAACTCTATTAAAATAATTCACTGACAGGTTAAAAAATTTCAGATCTTAGGTGGCAGCTGTTATCCAGCTGTAGGAAACTCTGAAATGCATGCCCACTTATGTTCACTTAGTCCAAGAAGAATTAGCTTTGTTTATTGCTGTGTGGAGAATCTGGATTTCCTTAAAGGTGATCTCTTTTGCCAGAAGGCCTCCTACTAGGAAATACAGGAGTGGGTTATCTGGAGGTTTCTCACTATTAGATTCCCTAAATGTCATCTCCTACTGCTGCCACCTAAATGCCATTTAATTCTTAGCAAACATGAGAGGGAGTGCCCTTTGCTAAGTATGTTTTAAAATCTTCCATTATCACCTGCATTTTGAATGGAGCCCAGAATGGGTATTTCAGAGTGGTTGGAGGTTCAGGGGAGAGGAAACTGGAGGGAGCAGGGGCGCAGTATAGAAGCCAGAGAAGGAATGTAACACAACAGCATTTTTTCTAACCAATCAAAATCAAATTATACAGGAGCCCTGTAATTGGAGTTTAATGTGTTTTGCTAATCAAATCACTATATTGATGGAGTTTATCAGCAGAAATACAATGTTAATTACTGAGGAATGATAAAAAATTAATGCATTTCTTAATGTAGCATCCCCCATTATGCACATGTGGGAGGCTGTATGGCTGGTCATTCTTCCTTTTGATGGGTCCAACAGCCCTGGGCACATTAGCCCTAACTTGGCAATGTTCACTTGCCATCTTTAATTACACATGGTTCACTTTTCAGAGGTAGGTATTACCAAGAGATGGTAAAGGAAGGTTTTCAAAGGTGAACAAACTTAATCAAATCCAGAGAAGCCCAAATAAAACTCTTCATCTCCGATTTCTGATGAAGAAAGTGCTTTGTAAACTTTAAAACACTTCAAAAATATGAGCTAATATTGTTATGATGGTTGGTATCAGTGGGCAAAGCCAGAACTAACACAGAAATACGTGGGGTATGTTCACATGCCAGCTGTCCAGAGGGCACTGTCCATTCCTAATACCAAATGGCAGACCAGCCTGATCCCTCACTTGTCCTAGGCCAATAACCTTCCTTAGTTCTGGGACCCTCTCCCTCCTACTCCAGGATGGATCATGGCGGGCTTCACTCTCAATCCCAGCCCTCATTGAAACCAGTAAGCAAGATGCTCAGAATCAGCTAGGGGATGACCAACTAAAATTCCAGAGGACAGATGATCAAGAATGCTACCCACCTCCTGACAGAAAAGTGATAGATTCATTGTGTAAAATGAGAGGTTTTTGTTTTGAACATGGCCAACGTGGGAATTTGTTTTGTTTGACTATGCATATTTATTATAAGGGCTTTGTTTTTCGTTTCCTCTCTAAGTTCCATTCCAGAAACAAAAACTAATTTTAAAAAAATCAACTAAAAAGATTATTGCCTAAGGAGGCTTGTTAATGTCTCTTAGAACAAATGCTAATGATAAACTCAGCCCTAGTCCTTTCTGCCCTCCTCTATGCTCTGCTGTCTTTCTACTGTGTCCAATGAGAACCATTTCCTGCCATGGTACAGCAGAAAAATTCACAGCATTTGAAATTTTAGGATCTGAGTTCAAATCCTACTTCTGCTACTTACTATTATGTGAACATAAGGAAGTCACTTGATCTTTCTGGGCCTCAGTTTCCTCATCTGTAAAATAATAGGTTTGGGCTAAGTATACTATAAGGTCCCTTCTAGCTCAAAATCTATGACTCTAGACCTCTTTCTCCTATTCCTTTCATATTCTGCTATTCACTGAAACCTAACTAGCTTCTCCTCCTTCCCCCTAAAGATATCACATCCCTTGGAAATCTTTTCATAACTAGTTGCTTCTTCCTTCACATTCCCTGACACATGGAGCCAGGAAAAGGAAGAGATTGCATACTCTTTGCTCCCTGCTACTCTTTTCTGAGACATTCCATCTGTCCCCTTATAAAGTTCACTTTAATTTGTCCAGATCTTTACTGCCGTTACATGAAGGTCACTCTCTTTCATCCACCAAAACTTCAGTGCCTATCTCCCAGTAAAGATTGCACTGGTAAATGTTTAACAACAGACTCTCTGGGAAAAAGAAATGTACCTGACACACTTTTTAAGTTTGATCTGCATTATTAGCATTTCCCCTATCACTTTCTTAAGTCTAGAAAATCAACAAAACAATAAATCAAGCCCTGATTTGTAGCATTTGCTGATTTCCAAGATGGAAATGGTCACACTGAAAATTTAACAAGTTCTTAAAAGCCATAGCAAACTGATTTCCTTGCTCCCTGATTTTTTCTTCATCATAACCTTTGCCACCGTCCTCCTAGTTCTATTACCTTCTCAATTCCTATGACTTCTGTCTCTAATTTATCTTAATCATGTACAGGAAATTGCCTTAGACAATCCATCCCCCGCCTCTGACCAAATCTGTGTGGGATTCATAATTCCTAGTAATGTCTCTGTCAGTGGTATTTCCTAGAGATTGTACTGTTTTCTGAGAAATGGGGGTTTTTCAATTATCAAATACAAACATATACTTCACTTTTGAATTAATCATATTAGCAATTTTGTGAATTAAAATGGAGGGAAAAGCTAAAATCTTCACACTACATATACTTTAAAGGAGTCTAATAGTCTCTTCTTCCCCAATCTTTAAGAGATTTAAGGAAGCAACAGATAACTATAAGAAATGAGCTTCTTGAACTGATAGGCTCTGATGTAGTAATACATGGAATGAATAGTTCAGTTTGCCATGCACAACTATTTGGTATAGCCTTTCAACCCATCATGACAAGCAGAGATGGAAGGGTTATCAAAGATCACCTGTTCCTATCACCTCATTTTTCTGATTAGGTCCAACGATGGAAAATAATTTGTTAAAGGTTCCTGCAAATTAGTGGCATGAGTAAGCCAGGTATTGGGACTTCCAGTCTGGCACTGAAAACTCAATATGACTTGGCAGGAAATTACATTTTAGGTTGGCTTCTTAATAAAGATATAATATCCAGTACAATTCAATTCAATTCAAGAAGTGTCTAGTATAACTAAGACATTATGCTAGGTCCTAAAGACACAAAGACAAAAAACAAAATAGTTTCTGCCCTCAAAGGAATTACATTCTTTTCTTTCTTCTCTTCTCTCCTTTTTCTCTCTTAAGACATAAACTTAGAAAAACACAACAACATGGAAACAGCAAAATATCAAAGAAAATTGCTAAATGGACCCGAAGTCACCAAGAATTCTTGGAAGAATTAAAGAGATGAATGGTAGATGAAAAATTGGGAAAAGAGTGATAAAGAAAATTGTGAAAAGAGAATCAACAGTTTGGTAAAAGAGGCACACAAAAAATACTGAAGAAAATAACACCTTAAAAAAACAGAATTGGCCTAATGGTAAATAAAAGGCACGAAAATTCACTGAAGAAAAGAACTTAAAAAGCAGAATTGGTCAAATGGAAAAAGAGTTACAACAGCTCACTGAAGAAAAGAATTGCTTAAAAACTAGAATTGGGCAAAAGAAAGCTAATGACTCCATGAGACCTCAATAAACAATAAAACAAAGTCAAAAGAATGAAAAAATGGAAGAAAATGTGAAATATCTCATTGGAAAAACAAATGACCTGGAAAATACATCAAGGAGAAATAATTTAATATTTATTGGACTGCCTGAAAGCCATGATCAAAAAGAGAGCCTAGACATTATATTTCAAGAAATTATAAAGGAAAAATGCCCTGTTATCCTCAACCTAGAGAGTAAAATAGAAATTGAAAAAAATCTACTAATCACCTCCTGAAAAAGATCTCAAAATGAAAACTCCCAGGAATATTATAGCAAAATTCCACAACTCCCAAGTCAAAAGAAAACATTTCAAGCATTTGAAAAGAAACCATTCAAATATTGTGGGGCAATAGTCAGGATCACACAAGATTTAGCAGCTTCCATGTTAAAGTGTAGGGCTTGGATTATGATGTTCCAGAAAATAAAGGAGCTAGGATTACAACCAAGAATAACCTACCCAGCAAAACTGAATATAATCCTTCAGAGGGGAAAAAAAAAGGATATTTAATGAAATAGATGGCTTTCATAGTATAGAGGGTAATGAGAGTTGGCAGGCAATATTTGAATTTCACTCTTATTGGAATTGGTTCAAAGACGGAGGAATACATATATATATGTATGTATATATATATGTATATATATATACATACTCATTTAGATATAGAAAACTATATATGTATGTGTGTGTATACATACATATATATATACATATATATATAAATACATACATACTCATTTAGATATAGAAAACTGTCTCCCACTAGGGAGATAGGAAGGGAAAAAGATAAGGGTTTGGGTGTGAGATTATAAGGGGGCAGGCATATTGAAGGAGGCAGTGGTCAGAAGCAAGAAAGACTTTTGAGGAGGGACAGGATAAAAAGAAAGAAAGAAGAGTAAACAGAGGAAAATGGGATAGAAGGAAGTGCAGTTAAGGATCATAACTGGAAATAAGAATGGGATGAACTAACCCATAGAAAGGAAGCAGATAGCAGAATGGATTGAAAACCAGAATCCAACAATGTGTTGTGTACAAGAGACACACTTGGGACACAAAGACAAGCACAGAACTGAAATGAAGGATTGGAGTAGAGTCGATCTTGATTCAACTGAAGTGAAGATTGTAGGGAGGGGTGGGGGGGATCATAATCTCAGACAAAGCAAAAGCAAAAATAGACCTAACTGAAAGAGATAATCAGGAAAACTACATTTTGCTAAATGGTATTATAGATGATAAAACAATATCAAACAATTTTACAGCAAGTTTCTCTGATAAAGGCCTCATTTCTCAAATATATAGGGAACTGGGTCAAATTTATAAAAAATAAGATCCATTCCCCAATTGATAAATGTTCAAAAGTTATGAACAGGTAGTTTTCAGAAGAATAAATCAAAACTATCTATAATCATATTAAAATGTTCTAAATCACTATTGATTAGAGAAAAGCAAATTAAAACAATTCTGAAGTACCACCTCACACCTATCAGAAATAACATATTAGAGGGGATGAGAGAAAATGATTACACTATTGAAGTGTTGGTGGAGTTAAGAACTGGTCCAGCCATTCTGGAGAACAATTTGGAACTATGCCCAAAGAGCTATAAAACTGTGCATACCCTTTGACTCAGCAATACCACTGTTCAGTCTGTACCCCAAAGATATCAAAGAAAAAGGAAAAGGACCTATATGGACAAAAATATTTATAGCAGGTTTGTTTTTTGTTTTGTTTTGGGAATTTTTGTAGTGGCAAAGAATTGGAATTTGAGGAGATAGTCTTCAGTTGAAGAATGGCTGAACAAGTTGTGGCATATGGTTGTGATGGAAATGAAAAGGGGGTGGTTTACCAAAAAGAAAAAAAAAACCATGGCAAGACCTATATGAACTGATGCAAAGTGCAGTAAGAAGAATTGGGAGATCATTGTGCAAGTAACAGCAATATTGTAATGATGATCAACTATGAAAGACTTGGCTACTCTGATCAATGCAGGGATCTAAGACAATTCCAAAGAACTTGTGATGAAAAAATGATATCTACCTCCAAACAGAGAACTAATGAGGTCCAAGTGCAAATTGAAGTATAATTGTCTTGCTTTGTTTATTTTTCTTTTACTTTTTTTGCTGTCTTCCTAATATGGAAATATGTTTTGTATGATTTCACATATTATAATTGATATCATATTGTTTGCTTTCTCAGTGAGTGGGGGAGGTGTAGAGGGAGGGAGTCTAGAACTCAAAATCTAAAAAGAGAAACATTCTTAAAAATAAAAAAATAAAAAAGAAAGAGTTAAAAAAATAAAGTATTTAACATTTCTAGGGGGAAAAAGAACCTAGTATGTGACCTACAACAACCTTGGGAGATAAATGTTGCTATTATCCTTGTTTTACAGTTGAGAAACTGAAGCAAACAGAGATCAAACATAAAGAATGCTTAGTTTAGAGTTGGAAGACCAGAGTTAGACTCTCAACTCTGCTTCTTACTACCTTTTTGACCTTTAGCAAGTTCCTTTAGCATTAGTCTAGAGCAGAGATTCTTAATCTTTTTTATGTCATGGAACCCTTTGACTGCGTGGTGAAGCCTATAGACCCCTTCCTTCTCATAATGTTTTTAAATAAACAAAATAAAATATATAGGATTACAAAGGAAACCAATTAAGTTGAAATATTATCAAAATATCCAAAAAAATTCATAGACCCAAGATTATAAATCTCTGATCTCAACTAAGAGATTCTGTGATAATATACTACATTGTCTCTCATTACAAGTGTGACCTTGGACAAGTCGTTCTACTTGTTAGTTTCAATCTCAGTTCAACAAATATGTATTAAGCACCTACCACATGGAAGGTACTATGCTAGGGATATAAAAATAGGTATGACACAAATCTCTCTCTCTCTCAAAATCTTATAATCTAAGGGGGAAGTTGGGAGACATACATACTAGTAACTATGACATATAGAAGAGGAAGATAAGTTCAAAGGACATGTGAATCAATCATTAATCATCAAACCATGCTTCATCCCAACCAGTCATCTAACAAGCCACCAGGGCCTAGCCAGTGAAGAGACAAGCAATCAGTGTGTGTGTGTGTGTGTGGTGGTGGTGGTGGTGGTGGCAGTGGTGGTGGTGGTGGCAGTGGTGATGGTGGTGGTGGTGGTGGTGGTGGTGGTGGTAAGGGAGAAAAAGGCCTTCACAACAAAAAGCAACAAAAAGTCAGGTGGCAAGATGTCTTGGCCAGACCTCTCAGATATCCTGGCTTCCTTTAAGGTTTAACTCAAATCCTACCTTCTACAAAAGGCCTTTCTAGATCCCACTACCACCACCACCATCACCACCTTCCCCTTTCAGATTACCTTCATCTACTCTGTATATACATTCTATAAAGAAGTTGAGCATATACCTGGTCAGGTAAGACCAGAGTAGATGTTCTAATAACTTCTATCTAGTTATTTATATCTGTCTCTTCCATCAGAATGTGAGCTCCTTAAGGGCAAAGACTCTTTTTTTTGCCTTTCTTTGTATCTCCAGCTTTTATCACTGTGCCTGGTACAGATTAAGCACTCAATAAATGCTTGTTGACTGATTGACATCCTGACCCTGGTTTCTTCTTAGATGGCTGGATGGGATGAAACATGATTTGGGGGTCTAGGGTAGGCTAAATATATGGAGTTGAGGTGAGTGTTGACTCATCCTTCAATATGGGTTGTTCTACTCCAAGCTGAGTGGATCCATTACCCTGGGGTGGGGAAAGTCTCTGGTAGTCTGGGTCCAGAGTTTGGGAAGGTAGAAGGATGAGAGAATCACTGTTCTCTGCGGGGAAACGGCAGCAGCAGCAGGCCTTAAGGCAAGATGGTCCAGGCTGATGACTATGAACAATTTGAAGAGAAAGATATTGGAGTGGGGTTGGGGGGAAGGGTTAAGACAGGCTCAATCATAAACAGACAGCTCAGGGGAGCACATCCAGAGATATCCAAGAGAAGGCGCAAGAAAATGTAACTTCTGTAGTTGCATCGTCTTACTGAAATAAATTCCCATTGGCCTCCTCTCGCCTTCCTCCAGCATTGTAAGGTTTTACACAAGCAGGATCATGAGGTCTAACCTCAAAAACTAGCTGTGAAGATCTTACTTCTTTCTGCTTTTATATGCCAGCCACTGGCAGACTCAGCATGGGTAAGAGACTGGTACTCCCCTTAGGAATAGTGCCTACAGCTACTGCCTTCCCCTCCCATGCCACCTTTCCATGCTGACACACTCCAAATCTCTCCCTCTCATCTGAAAAGATAACAAGAGAGACTTTGTCAAGTACCTTGCTAAAATCAAAACACACAATATCTGGGTCATTCTTGTGACCTAATAATTGATAGCTAAGATTGCTGTCTATATTAGTGGAGAATATCTATATGAATATATTTTATGTATCCATGTATACAAATATATCATATATCATATATTAATTTTATGTATAATGGAAAATATGACTAAGCCTCTGATATGTAAATCAGGAAATAAATATATATTTATATATTTTTATAAATATTTAAGTATATGTCTGTATATCCTATTTTACATATCAGAAGCTTAGAAAGTAGGATGCCCTTGCTCCTATAAGCTGCTTTGTAAGCACTATCCTAACCTTTTTCATTGGGTGTATTTTATAGAGTAGGGGAAGGACATATGGATTCCTGCCCACTGAAGAACGGAACCTAGATAGATACTGGTGTTTATGTGTAATCACAAGAGGCAAAAGGGAGAATCCTTTGGAATGGGGAGAGGGGTGGGGTGAAATAGGAAGATACAGGCAGCGATCCACAATAGGTATAAGAAACCATACTAAATCAAGAACAAATTCATGAGTAATACAAAGTCCAACGAAGAAGGCAGGCAGGAGGGAAGTACGGTGGCTGAAGCGCAGCAGTCTAGACCACAGAATGAGCACAGAGTCAAAGAGAACACAACATACTATAGTGGGGAGGGTTAGGTGCTCCCATCACAAATTTGTCTCTCACAACTCCCTTGCTCAAGGCAGCTGCTCACCACTGCCCCCTGCTGCTTCTGTGCTGCCTGGACACCCGAGGGACAGAATGCAGAGGAAAAATCAGATTTCTAGCATTTTGCTTCAGAACATTCAAACTCTACTCTAAGTCAGCTTGAAATGATGCTTCCAAAAGGATTTCTTATGGTCAGTTAACAACCTTTAAAGTAGGCCTCCAAATATAGATGGTCAATATAAGGCTGTCCCGTTCCCCCACCACCCAGGGAATCCCTTTGGAGATGCTAGAGAAGCATGAAGGATTCTTTTTAATATTCTAGTGATCAATCCTGAAGCACTATATGCAATGATGTTCCAGTTCTTTGAGTGTTTTGAATGCATTTTAATGATCATCAAAACCTGATTGCCATCAATAAAGTAGCAAACAATATAATTCCATTTGTGTGCAAATGTCTAAATAAATGCATATATGTGTGAATGGGTGCATGTTTGCATATTTTATGTATAGAAACATACCTACATATGATATGCATGTACTTATATAACTTGTAAAAATAATCTACTTTTCCCTTTCTGCTACATAAGAAAAATCAAATCGAAGCACGGAGATGCTGAAAAAAAATACTACATGTATCAGTCACCTGATTTCAATTGTGCCTCCCTTTGAACCTCGGCCAAATCATTTTGTACATTAAAAATTGGTCAGGGATGATAAGATTCCATTTTCATGGTTGGTAATGCAGAACCTGCGAAAGAATACAATTACAGACCCCTGAGTAAACTCTTCGAATGTCAACTTGATGTAAATGATCAAGTGTTGACAAAGGGGCTGGGGAGGGAGCAGGAAGAGAGGGAAAGGAAAGCTGGACCAAAGTGGGGGATGGAGGGAAGAAAGAAAAGCATAGAGAAAAGAGGGAGAAGAAGAGGGAGACAAAGAGAGAGAAGAGAAAGAACTGGGGTGGGGGGGGAAGTGACAGGCAGAGAGATAGGACAACTTCCTTTTCTCCTTGTCACATAGTTGAGATATAGGGTACCATGGTCCTAGATACTCTGGAAGGCAGGGACAAAGCCAGTCCCTTTGTGGGGAGGACCTGGCATTCCAAGTTTTTCTGAAGCAAAAACTAAGTCACCAGGTTTTTTAGTATGTGTGCAGAGAAAGGCAAAGAAAGAAAGGCAAAGGCAAAAATACAGACATAAGTCCTAGAATCACTTTGAAAGGGACTCCAAATCAGTTAGGTTAGCCCCTAGAGACATCAGTCATACGTTTGCCTTGGGAAAGGAATTATAGGCTGAAAATTCATAGATCTCGAAACAGGGTGAAAATTAAGTTATCTAAGAACAACAACATGGACCAAGTCTTGAAATATTAGTCAGTCAATAAACATTTATTTAGCACCTTCTAGGTTCCTAGTAAGCACTAGAAATTCAGAGGCAGACAACAATAGTCCTTGCTCTCAAGGAGCTCGCTAGAGAACATGCTAATAACTATGTGCAAATATAGACAGTATAAATTGGAAATAATCAGTAGAGGGAAGATACTAGAATTATGGGGATTCAGAAAAGGCTACCTGTAGAAGGCGGGGTTTTAGCTGGGACTTGAAGGAAGCCAGAGAAGCCAGGAGGTAGAGATGAGGCACGAGAGTAATTCAGGCTTGGGGATAGGCAAAGAAAATGCCCCCAGTAGAGAGACAAAATGTCTTATTCATGGAACAGCAAGGATACTAGCTAGTGTTACTGGATCAAAGAATGAGTGCACACACACACATACCCCAATTCAATTCAGTTCAATTCAATAATTATTTATTAAGAGTCTACTATGTGAGAGGCAACCACCGTAAAGTGAATAAAAATTAGGCTTTGACGTCAAGAAGAGCCACGTGCAGGTCCTGCCTCTCACACATGGCTCTGTGACCCGAGACAAGTGCCCCAGGCTACTCTCTAAGACTATAGGTGAGAGAGCTGGGGGCTCTGACCTGCACTGATGAAGGGAGTTTCCTTACTGGAATCTCCCCATACCAATGAAATCATAAGACTGATTTTTTTTTTTTATGTGCAAGGCACTTGGGATACAAAAACAAAGTTGCCCTTGTACCCAAAAAGATTCTACTGGGGCAATACAAAAATTTTCACAAGAAAATGAAGACAAAGTAATTCTTAGAGGGAAAGATTACTAAGAACTAGGGAAAAAGCAGAAAGGCCTCATGTACAGTGGGCTGAAAATGAACTTAATTCAGAATTTGGTGCTTTTCGATATAATATTAAAATATCAGTAAAGAACATAAGGGTATTCACAGAGAATGGCCAGCACTTTTTACAAAGCAGAAATTTGAGTAAGGTGCATTGATATGGCTTGCCTTGATTTTAACTGAATTGACCAGGTAACAATTTTTATATTGAATTTGAGTCTACTGTTCAACCTAAAGCTTTGCAGTTCCTTTGTACATGACTTATGCAACTTTTATTTCTTCTAGCTTCATCCTTTGTACCTCATGGAGTGATTCCTTATCCTATCTTCATAATTCTAGAAAGAATGGGAAATATGATGTAGTAGAAAGAGAACTTGATTAAGAAATAGAAGACCTAAGTTGTAGTCTTAGTTCTGTCACTCATAAGCTGTGACTTTAGGCAAATCATCTTCCCTTCTCTGGGCCTGTTATCTCCTCTTTAAAGTAAAGGAGTTTGGATTATATAACCTCAAAACTGCCTTCAACCATCCTGGTTCTGTGATCTGAAAATAACTAACCTTGTATCATTTGTGGCATAGAGGGGAAGGGGAAGAGAATAAGCATTTATATAGCATCTACTACACGCCAGGCACAGTGCTAAGCACTTTACAAATATTATCTCATTGATACATATAGTGCAGTAGAGAGCTGTAATCTACCACCTCTGCTTCAGCACCCATTTCAACCCAAGCCTAGAGTAGTTTTCCTGAAGGACCATCACTATAACCCTGTAAGCTGCATTAATGAAGGAAGAAGATATGATTTCTGATTGGCTGAGAGTATGCTGAATAAGTCTGTCCCTCAGGAAAACCATCCGAGGCTTGATCTGAAGTGGGATAGCAAAGCTATAGGGGAGGCCACACAGTAAGCTAGAAAACAAAGACACCTAGTTCTCTCTACCCAACCTGAACCACCCAGAAGTCCAGAGTTTTATCCAAAAACAAGTTCACTGAGATGAATCCATGGGTTAAACAGAAAAAAATAACCAAGAGATAGCATGGAATAGGGGACTGTATCTGAAATCAGAGAAACTGGGTTAAAAATTCCAGCTTTGATCTTTATTACCTGTGTGCCCCAGAGCAGGTTACTTACTTCTCCTATCTGACTGTCTCCTAATCTGTAAAATGAGGAGGTCAGACTAGATGAGTTCTAAAGTCCCTTCCTGTCTTAAATCCTATGATCTTTTGGTTTATAAAAGAAAGAAAAACACAGAACCTGAGATGGGATTCATTATGGGTTCAGGGATGGTGTCTGTGTGACTCCATGCACAATCTCCTCTAATGAGGACAAGAAGCCAGAATAAATTGAGTGTTTCAAAACTCAATATAGTGTCATTCTGTTCTCTTTTTTATGTGGTGGATATTCTACCTTACAAACCAAAGTCATTCATTCTAGGGCACTATGACTCTGGGGTTCTAGAGTTCCTGATCCTGCTCCACACCTTCGTGCTTGCAGTTTAGCTCTGCCCTGTTACATCACTGTGGGCCCCAATCCCTCTTTGATTTACTGGCATTTGGCATCGCTCCCCCAGCCTCAGATCTGAAGTGCCCATTATGGTCTGCTGCTCATTCATCTTCCTGTACAACACCTACTAGCCATGGCCTCCTGACCCCAGATTCACCCATCTGCTGCCCAACAAAGCAAACTCCTAATTTACCTTTTCAGGCTTAATTCTGGAAAGTACTCCACTGCTCCCCTCATTCACTTTTCCCTCTGACAATGATATATTCATCATCCCTAAGTCTCATTTTTGTTTCTCTCAACTCTGGGCCTGTGTCCATACAGTACTATCCCCCCATGCTTAGAATCATAATTATTTCAATTACAATAATAACCCCTTTAATACAGCCCTGTAAGGTTCACAACATTCTTTTTTCACAAATCTGTGAGGTAGACAGGCAGGTATTTAAGTAGGTATGGAGATGAGTGGGTCTTCCATACCATTTCCACTTAATTGAAATTCTACTCTTCTTTCAATATCCAGCTCAGGGGCCAGCTGCTCTATGCAGCCTTCGAGGTTCACCCCAACTAGACAGAAATGTCTTTGCCTCCTCCCATCCTGTAAGTTTCCTTAGAACAGCAGAGAATCACGACTCTCTATCTACTACATCCCTGAAGAATGAAGGCAAGAAACACAACTACGTCTTGAAGACCTTCAGTAACAGGAAACTTTTTGCCTCCTGAGAAGACTCATTCTACTTTTGGATAGCCCTATTTGTTAGGATGAGTTTTTATTTGTTTGTTTTACATTGAACCAAAGTCAATGCAGCTTCCATACATTGATGTATTCCACACATGGTCCTTACCTCTGGGGTCAAGCAGATCAGATCTAATCATTCCTCTTTCTTTCAGCCCTTCAGATACTTGAAGATAATGATCATTGTCCCCAACCCCAATTCTTTTCTCCTCCATGCTAAGTGTCCCCAGTTCTTTTAACCAGCCCTCATACAGCATGATTTCCATTCCCCTCGCTATCCTGGTTATTTTCTTCTGAACATGCTCTTTGTTCGTCAATGTTCTTTCAAAAATGTGGCACCCAGGACTAAACCCAATACTCTAAATTAAGCAACTAGGTGACACAGTGGTCTGGAGTCAGAAAGACCTGAGTTCAAATCCAGCCTCATATACTTCTTACTGGCTGTGTCCCTGGACAAAATCATTTAATTTTTGTTTGACTCAGTTTCCTCATCTGTAAAATGAGGATAATAATAGCACCTACTTCACTGAGTTGTCCTGAGGATCAAATGAGATAATAATTGTAAAGCACTTGGCACAGTACCTGGCACCTAGTAAGCACTATATATATAGTTATTATTATTGTTATTATTATTATTAAATGTTGACAGATTAAAGCAAAGTATAGTAAGACTTATCAGTTCCCTTATTTTGTACACTCTCTAAATGCAATCTCCTACTGCATTCTACAAGCAGCTTAATAGCAGGGACTATATTATAAACATCTTCACTTCCAGTGCCAAACATATAGTAGCCACTTAATAAATGTTTGTTGAATTGAACTGAGGCATGACATTGTCTATGGCAGGCCCAAACAGATCACACCCTTTCTATCAGAAGAACCTAAGTCCCTACATTCAAGTTCCTCCCCCCCACTCCACCCCCACAACATATCCTATCATCATTCAGAAGCTGAGAGCAAGACTGATTTTCCAATTTATTTTAGAATTATCAGCCGAACTGATTAAGGCAGCCATCAACTTTGGTTGTTCTCTATACGTCGTTTTCATTTCACATTTCCAATGTTTTTTCATGTGCACTCTGCATAAATTATTGAAACATTATTCTATTTATCCATCCCCCTGTGACAGAAATAGGTTTTCTGAAGGCAGATCTTTCCCTAGTCAGTTTTGTTTGTCTTACTTCCCAATATCACCACGTCTCTTAGGCTGGGGAGCGAGTGACACTAGTTGGCTTTTTCCAGAGAACAAAAGACCCTGTGGGCCAATAACGACAGGATTCTAAATTATCAGGTCCCTGAAAATATAGCTTTGATGGCTGGAAAATAAACAGCTTCCAAAGTCAGGGCACTCGGGGCAAGCACGAAATATAATGAAGTTAGGTGATACAGGCAGAAATCTTAACCCAACCCAGAGATGGAAGGGTTCTTAGAATCATAGAATATAGAATGTCAGGGCTGAAAAGTGCCTTGGAGATCATCAGTTCCCACCTTCTGACAAGAGAAGCTGAAACGAGATTGGTGAAGTGACTTTGCAAAGTTCACCTATGTGACCAGCTGGTAACCAAACCAGGACTAGAATCAAGGTCTCAAGTCACAAAATCCGAAAATTCTAGAGTTAGAAAGGCTGCCAGAGACACTGGTCTGTACCTTTGCCCAATGCAGAAATTTATCTCCATCAATGAGGCAGATTAGATGAAAGTGTGGAGTCTTAGTGCTGGAAAGGACCTCAGAGGTCATCTGATCCAGAGGACCTGAATGAGAATCCCCTCTACAAAATCCCCAAATGGTCACCCCCCTCTCAGCTTGAAAATATCCAGTGATGAGGACATGAAACTTAACTTCTACTAAGTTTGTTAACTAGTTGGTTTATATCTTCCTCCCAGGCCTGCCCATCATGTGGAATGTAGGCTTGTGAAATAATCAAATCCCAGGGTAATAATGTAGAGGCTTAGGTTTATATCTTACACAAAAGTGGCATAACAGGCTTATCTGTGTCTAGCCTGGGGCTCACCATCTTCAGTATCCATAAATAAGTCCAGGACACCAGAGTTCAGAGGTTTTAATGGAAGCTAAAATTTCTAGTGCCAGAACTGTAGCTCCTCTTTAGCATTTAGATTTGATTTGAGTATTTGATATTATAATAAAAACAACTCACACTTTTAGTCTTTTATGGCCCCCAAGTTACTTTACACACACACACACACACACACACACGCCCCTGTGAGGTGTGCAGTAAAAGTATTCACTATCCCCATTTTACAGAGCAGGAAACAAAGACCTAGAGTTAGGAAGTGACTGACCCAAGGTCACACAGCAAGTTCATGAGCAGAAGTGTGATTTGAAGCCAGGTCTTAGTTCTAAGCTAGAGTTCTTTCCACTCTATTATTCTACCTATTTTTCCATAGACTTTTTATTTAGCTGACAGAAGAAGTAGCCATTAGAGGATGTGTGAGATCACTTATTGAATTATTTTCCCATGTGTTTATCTACCTATTCTTTAATATTAGCATGGTTTTCAAATACAGAGAGTAGTAATAAAAGTCAAGTGATATCAAAATGTCTCTGAGTCTGTGTTTTGCATTTGAAACACAGTTAAAATATAAAGTTAATTTTAAACATCTCAGAATTTCTCACCTGTACATATCAAAATAAAATTCTTAAGTGCTACTAAACCTTCCTTCTGAGCCATGGTGTACAACACAAATGGAAGATAAGAAAAAGTAGGAGGGCGGCCCACATTTTGCCCATATGGAACATGCTTCCTCTTGCTTTAAAGTTCACAAATGACAAGAGACCACTGGTCATTCGGAACTCTTGGTGTCTAGTCTCAGTTCTGCTACTGATTTCCTGCATGACCTTAAATGAGTCACGTGACCTTTACAGGCTTTAGTCTTCTCATCTATAAAATGAAGGGGTCAGACTAGAGATCCTTTCCTGCTGTTAATATTCTATGTCTCTGTGATTATAAGGTCCCTTTCAGTTCTCTGTTCTAAGACCACTTCTTTTTTTTTTTTAACTAAGACCATTTCTTGCCTCTTCTCTGTGGTTGCAAATTTTCATCATTTGAATGTGGATGTAATTTCTTGAAACAAATTGAAGTCATTCAGAATCAGGACTGCAGAATGAGGTCAGATGATCAATCCAGCAAATCTTATATTGGATCAAAATCAATATGTGATTCAGACTAATCAGTTTTTTAGTCTTTTAAAATTATTTTACTTATTTCATTAAATATTTCCCAACTACATGTAAAAATTAAGAATCATTTTTTTATTTTGAATCCAAATTCTTTCCCTTTCTTCCTCTCACACCTCTCCCCTCCTTGAGAAGGCAAGCAATTTTATTTCAATTATACATATGAGATCATGCAAAACATATTTCCATATTAGCCATGTTGCAATCTATTCCACTGATGTACCACTATGCTTTCTGGTGTTTTCAATAGGAATTGGTGTTGTATTTTGTCAAAAGCTTTTTTTTTGTATCTATTAATATAACTATATAATTTTTGTTGTTACTGTTATTGCTGTGGTCAATTATCCTGATTGTTTTCCTAATGTTGAACAAGTCCTTCATTACTGGCATAAATCCCACCTAGTAATAGTATATGAGCTTTGTGATATAGTGATGTAATCTCCTTGCTAGTATTTATTTAAAATTTTTTCATTGCTATTCATTAAGGAAATTACCCTATAGTCTTCTTTCTCTGTTTTTGTTCTTTCTGGTTTAGGTATCAAAACCGTATTTGTGTCATAAAAGTAATTTGGTATGACCACTTTACCTATTTTTTCAAATAGTTTTTATAGTATTGGGATTAACTTTTCCTTAAATATTTGGTAGAATTAGCTTGTAAATCCATCTGGTCCTGGGAATTTTTTTCTTAGGGAACTCATTTAGACTTGTGCAATTTCCTTTTCTCAGATTAGAGGTTTAGTGACTTGCCCAAGGTCAGACAGCTAGTAAGTGTCTAAGGCTAAATTTGAACTCAGATCCTCTCAACTCCAGGGCTAATTGCTCTAGCCATTGTGTCACCTAGCTGTGTCCTGGGTAGGTTATTATTAGTTGTAATCCCAGGGCTTTTGCCTTCTAGAATATCATATTCCAAGCCCTTCACTCCTTTAATATGGTAGCTGCTACATCTTATGTTATATTTACTAGGGCTCCATGATATTTGAATAGTTTCTTTTTGGATGATTGAAGTATTTTCTTTCCATTTCTATTTTACCTTTTAGTTCTAGGATATTGATGCAGTTTTCCTTGATAATTTCTTGAAATGTGATGTCTAGGCTCTTTTTTAATCATGGCTTGGAGGTTATCCAATAATTCTTAAATTATGTCTCCTAAATGTATTGTCCTGGTCATTTGTTTTCCTATGAGATATTTCATAATTCTCTTTTTTTATTCTTTTGACTTTGTTTAATTGTTTCTTGATGTCTCATGAAGTCATTAGTTTCCATTCGACCAATTCTAACTTTCAAGGAGTTATTTTCATCAATGAACTTCTGTACCTCTTTTTCCATTTGGCCACTTCTGTTTTTTAAAGGTATTATTTTCTCCAGTATTTTCTGTGCCTCTTTTAACCAAGCTGTTAATTGTCTTTTCATAATTTTCTTCCTTGGCTCTCATTTCTTTACCTAATTTTTCTTCTACTACTATTATTTGATTTTGAAATTTTTTTTTTTTAGCTTTTCCAAGAATTCTTGTTGGGATCTTGTTCAATTTACATTTTTCTTTGATGCTTTGCTTGTAGCTGCTTTGACTTAATTGTCTTCTTCAGAGTTTCTGTCTTGATCTTCCCTTTTAGCTTTTTATGGTCAGGTTCTTGTTGTTGTTGTTGTTTGTTTGTTTGTTTGTTTGCTCATTTTTCCACTCTACTTCTTGATTTGGAATTTTGTTAATGTTGGGCTCTATTCCCAGTGTTGGCTGGGGGATGGGCACTGTCTCAAGTTTTAGGTCTTTTTGCACTCATGTTTTTAGAGCTAGTTCTGAGGGTTTGGAAGTTTTAGGTGCTTACAAGATTGTGTGATCTGGGGAGAGGTGCGGTCACTGCTCTCTTGGTCTGCAATCTGGTCCTTACCCAGGAAGGGCCACTGATCCCTTGGGATACTTCTCCTCACGGCCCCTCCTCCCTTGAGATTAGAAATGATACTGTTCTTCAAGGTCCCTGCTCCCTTGGGGCCAGCAGTGATGCTGCTTCCTAGGGCTTCCACTTCCACTTGACTAAAAGTGCTCCTCTCCACCCTTGAACTATGGCCCAGAAGTAAGCGTAAGTAATGGAATTGAAAAACAGCATCTGGTCCCATGTCCAGCGCTAGCACAAGGTGTACCCTATGATCTTTTTCTGACAGTAGCCAGGTCCTCTTATAGTCTCTGGCTTGAGAACTCCTGAAGCTGTTGCTGCTTCTGTCACCACCACCTAGTCCCATCCATGTGGGCTTTGGAATAGCCTCTACCCCAACTTCTCCTGTCACAGATCTCTTTTCCAGATCTCCTGTGTTGTCCTAGGCACTGGAAGATTATCTCCCTCTGATCTTTTATTGGCTCTGCCACTCCAGAATTTGATTTGAGGAGTTATTTTAAAGTTTTTTGGAAGGTGATGCTGGGAGAGCTCAGCTGTCTCTACTCCATCATCTCGGCTCCAACAAGACTAACAAATTGACACTAAAGACAGTTAACAAAGGAGAGTCTAGATGTTGTAAACAACGGCAGCATTGTTGGAATAAGTATGAAACTTTCCAAAGAGTTTACTTTGAAGGTCAATACTCATTTGTATGCATAGATTCTAGCATGTTCTCATTATTATATCACCTTAATTCAGCCCAATGTGTGTAGCAGAGAGGAGTCAGAATGGAGGAGGCAAGAAAGATCACTAAAAACTCATGATGTTTTGTGCCTAACTCTGTTCCCCTAACACTTCACTTTTCATACATTCCCAAGTCAAGCATCTAACCTTAGGAGTAGTATGGCCTTCTCAGAAGGGGGAGGGTTCAGGGAAGGATTGATTTGGCAGCAGGAGCAGTGGTGGTGGTGACATCCCCAGAGGCAACAGAAATAGAGACTCTTTTAGTAATAACTGAGGAGGGACTTCATCTGGACATCTTCCTTTGCCTTCATCTCTATCATCTTTTGTGTCACAGTAATTTCTGCGCATTAGATTTTCATTTTAAACTCCTTAAGAGCATAAACTGTGTCATATGCATCTTTTTACTCCTAGGAGATGTCTCATAGATGTTCGGATTGGATTGAAATGAATTAAATTGAATTGAACTTAATAGAAATTGGATTGACCTGAATAGAAAAATATGCTCTGAAACCTCATAAAGAAACCCAGGGTATTATCTGACCTCAAAGTGTGAAGTGCCAGATGGATCTGAATATAGGTCATTCCTAAACATGTCACATCCATAAAATGAAATCTTCCATGGAATTTTAAGCCTTGCTCCTGAATAAGAAAAAAGATTTGGGGGCAGGAGGGTGCCTGGAGCCCCTCAATTTCCCACCTTATTGGTAGTCATCTATTGAGAACTGGGCAAAGGGTCTCTTGTATAGAGTAATAGAATCTCAGAGTTGCAAGGAAACTCAAAAATCAACTAGTTCAATGCTTATCTGAAAAATTATCTTTATCAACTACATCACTTATAGTTGATCATCCATTTTCCACTTAAAGGATTTCCAGTGATGGGGAACTCACCACCCTTCAAAGAAACCTACTCCTTTTTTGGAGAGTTCATATTGAGCTGAAGATGCCTTCCTTATAACTTCATTGTTCCTAGCTCTGCCTTAGGGCTAAGTGAAACAAACCTTATTAATCACAAACATTTATTATATGCCTACTAAATGCCAGGCACAGTCTAATTCATCTTCCATTCAGATATTTGAAGAAAGTTATCATATCTTCTTTCTTCCAGGTTAAACATCCCCAGTTCTATCAACATATCTTCATATGACCTAATTTCCAGTGAGAAGCAGACTGGTCCCACTTCCAGAAACCCAACAATCATACCAGTAGACTAGAATGAGAGGCATGTTCATATTCACAAATAATAATATTATAACTAGCTTGCATAGTATTTCTAATCTTAGTAAATAAATAAAAATTAAACTCTGTTTATCTTCTTCAAACACAGAAATCTTTTAATAAGAAGAAAATGGACTGATTTGTAATCAGACCAAGAGGACTATATATGTAATGTTCTTTGAACCACAGAACTAATTTCTTTAAAAATTATAATTTGGAGAACACAAAATAACTGTTTTTTTAAATATGCAATTGAGCTACTAATTCTATATTAATGAAACTCAACATCTGCAGCATTTAAAATCTGATAGTTAAAATATTGCCAAATTAAAATAAGGGATTAATTTTCTTTCATTTATTAATATTAGTTAGCCTCTAAAGGTTCTTTTTTCTACCACTTATGTTTTTTCCCTCACATTACAAATTCTGAGGTGTCCAATGACTTGAATTGTACTGATCACATTAAACGTTTTACTATTTATGCAATAGAATCATTTTTTATAAAACTATATTCTGGTCCTTTTTTTTAAACTCCAGTCCAAAAAAAAAACATTTATCTAGCCTTTACTGTGTGCAGACTCCTGTGTTAGGAGTTGGAGAGGATACACAACTTCAATAACTCATCACCCTTATTCTTCTAGTGTCCCTTGGTCTGTTAGAGTGGCTTGTAATATAAATAGTTTACGTATAAGTACAATACAAGTGCCACTTTAATCAATCAATCAATTGATAAGTATTTATTAAGTGCCTACTATGTGTATAATATAATTTAGATTATAAGGTCCTTGTGGAAAGGGATTGTAAATTTGTAATCATATTTTTTTAATTTAGTGTGGGATGAGGAGTGGGGCTTGATCTGTGTTTGCACTGGCATGAGTTTTCTAATATGGAAGTTCCCTTCACTGATACAGATCTGCCATTTTTGTGCAATTTATCATCTCTAGAGTTATATTGGTTTACTGAGAAGTTCAAAATAACTTGTCTATGGTCACACAGAGCAGGTCTTCTTCAGAGGCAGGACTTAAACATGGATCTTCTGGATGCCCTCTGTGCTGTTCACATGCTGTATGAACATAGCTGTTTACATATTGTTTCCCCCAATAGAACGTGAGTGCTTTGAGGGAAGGATTATCTTTTGCCTTTCCTTGAATCCCTAATGCTTAGCAGACTGCCTGGCACTTAATACATGCTTAATAAATGCTTTTTGATCAACTGATTGACCAAGATGACCTTTCTAGCCATCCTTCTATGCCACATTGCTTCTCAATAATAAATGCATCATTTCACTAAAATATCTGGAGCTGAGAAGAATCTTAGTGATCATCTAGCCAAGCCCTCCTCATTTTAGAGATAAGGAAAATAAATCCCAGAAAAAGTATTTTGCTCCAGATAATAAGTAGAAGAGTTGGTATTGGAATCCAAATCCAGCACAAAATATCACGTGAGGTCAGAGTGGGAAAAGGTTGATATTTTGTTATCCTTTTGACAATCAGTGAAATTCATGCTTCTTTCCTTTAGTTAGAATAGTCTCTGTGAAAATGAAATTGAAGCAGCTAATAATACAAATGACACAGTTTACTTCAATCACTAAACATTTATTATGTGCCTACTATATGCCAGTACCCTCACTAAGCCTTGCAATTTTGTTGGCATAGATACACTTTTTGTCAAAACAGATCACAGACCCTTTTGTAACTCAGTACAAAGTCTTCAAGAGATTCTTTGGCCAAAAAACACATCTAACTTTGGGCAATCTGGTTATGAATCTCTCTAAAATCATCTAGGCTGATCCTTAGATGACAGACATATGATTTGTCTGATCTGGCCTATTCTAGAATCCTTTGCAGCTTGATAGGACCTGCCAGAACACAGCTTCTAAGAATCTGTGTTCACCTCCACACCACAATGAAACATCAGAGCAGGACTTCAGTGAAGGGTACATGCAATGTTTACAGCATGCTCTACTACAGGAAGAAATGTTTTTGAACTCCTAACACACCACATGTTCCTGGTCCACAAGAGGGCATATTAAGGAAGTCAGAAACAACATACTGATAATTATAGCTCTAAATTAAGCAAAATAAGTACAGGGACCAAAAAAAAGCCCTAAGAGACATGGGAAGAAGGAAAGATCATTTTCATCTGGGGGATCAGGGAAGATTTCTGGAAGGATGTGGATTTGAGCTGAGTCTCTATGTGAGGGAAAGATTTCAAAAGGTAGTTGCATTTCAGGGCAAGGCATTTTAAATGGAGAAAAGTAGATGCAAAAGACCTATCAGAAGGAAAGTATGGAAGATGTTTATGGGATATTCAGGCAATAGTTTCTCCATTAATTTTTTTAAAAAGAATCAGTTGTGGCATTGTATATGGAGAACTGAACTTAAAGTCAGGAAAAACCAGTCAAGGGTGTGCTGGTAAATGTTTAACAAATGGCTCCCCAGAAAAAAAAATAATGCATGCAAGACACACTTTTAATTTGCATTATTAATATTTTCTACATCACTTTCTTAAGTCTAGATAATTAACAAAACATCAAACCTCAATTTATAGTATTATCAGATTTCTGAGGTATAAGTGCTCATAATGAAAATTTAATAATTGGCTTTTCAGAATCAATTCAAACTGCCTCCAGCCCAACCCTGAAGTGACTTACTCAAAGTCATATAGGTAGTAGGGTGAGGAAATAGGATTCAAAGTCAGGTCCTCTGATTACTCCTCCACTGCTCTTTCCACCATAAAATATTATTCCCTCCTTTTACAGATAAGAAAACTAACTAAGAGTGTATTACTATAAGGCCCTTTCCCATTCAGTGGCTCTGTATTCTAAGGCCTCTTGCAGCTCTGACAGTATATGGCTCTACTTTAATGGTTTTAAGTGATACAGTAGTACCAATTAATAATAGATACAATATTTAGAACATGATTTTGATAAGAAAAAGTAATTGAAACAGCAAAACAACAATCCTGCTCTCTGTGGCCCCACAGTAACCTGCTAAGTTTATTGACCCATCTGTATTTTATGGATGAAATTGTTAATTGATCAAAGAGATTATTATTGTTATTAGGTTCTATCTCATATGTAGAGAACTGACTGTTAACATGATATCTTACAGGAACCAGAGCTACTTCTCCCTTGGTCACTTGTACCATTAAATCTGCTCAATCTCTAAAGCCCAAATGGGGATCATCTCCCAACCCCTCTACTTTTATTCCCACCTCTGCATAGGAATGTGTATTCTTTATAGCTCACATATAATCCCCAACACTGGCTAGTGCTGAAGGTCAGAGAAACCTTCCTTTTGCTGCTGGCAAATTACCAGGTAACAGAAATCCAGCTGACTCCTTCCCACCTTTATGGCCTCCTTGGTGTTAGAAGTAGTTAAATGTTGTTTTTCCTCATGTCCCTTACTTGGCCAATTTCTTCTCTTATCTTATTATTCCTAGAGGGATTCCCATCAGAAATTGTATTCACTTACGGGCACATTTTAAAAGAGATATAAGCTTGTCGAGAGGAAAGAGACTAGTGTGATATGAGAATTGGAAATGACACCACATGAAAAGGGTTCAATGAATTGGGGATGAAGAAGAAAAGATGATGAATTTAGGGAGGGAGGTAGCACATAGCTTAACTTTTTAGAGGACAGATTTCAAAGGGTTCAGAGGAGGATTCCATTTCCTAAAATTCCACGGTAGAAAATTTTTTAAAAGAGGAATAAAAAGAATGAAATTGTGAAAACATGAAGAGAAATAATTCCATTGAAGAAGAAAAGAGGGAACTGTCTAAAGAAACCAATGTAAATATGCAAGGAATTCAGTGACAAATTTGTGTTATTAAAAGATGTGTACATGGGGCAGCTAGGTGGCACAGTAGATAGAGCATTGGGCCTGGAGTCAGGAGGACCTGAGTTCAAATACAGTCTCACACCAGACACTTGATACTTACTAGCTGTGTGATGCTGGGCAAGTCACTTTAACCCCAATTGCCTTACCAAATAAATAAATAAATAAATTATGTGTACAGAAGGAGCAAGGACAAATAATGAGGATAAATATAAAGATTAGCACTATCCACGAAGAGTAGTTTCAGTCAAGCTAAAGTTCAGAATGAATTAAGACTGTTAAGGAACACTAAGGACAAAAAGGGATAATTTTTGTCTGCTTAGTAATATTTAAAGAAAGAAGAGGATTGAGGAGGAGACAAGGTTATTGCTAGAGAAAGATGGGATGATGATAAATGTGGCAGAGAGAAGTCAAAATGTCTAAGCCCACACCTTACTTGTATAATTTCTAAACTCATACCTTACTTTCATCCTCTTCCAAGTAGAATGATCTTTGGACTAGAAAGGACAAAATAAGAATGACTAAAAGGAAAAGTTGAAACCCATGATAAGAAAGAGCACAACAAAAAAGCACTGAGATGTTCTTGTGTTTCACAAATACTTAAATACTAAGATAGGTCTGTGAGTTCATTGACGTGGGCATTCCTTTCAAAGATGAAGAACACAACTCATTAATGTCTCCCCATCTTGTACATTTCTTGTCCATGTCCTCCTATAAGTTCATCAGAGATGCATCCACTATGCTTGGAGTCTTTCTCATTTTCTCTTGACATTACAAGTATATTAATAAGCATGAGGGCTACCTACCTATCTAAGCTCTCACCATAGGAGCAGCCCATCTTATTTTTTTTTTGCCTCTATAAATGTATTTGATGACTTTCTTTATACTACTTCTCCTTTGTAATTCATTGTTATTTGTTACTGTCTGTTCACATCTACCATATACTTCTTCATTGCTCTGTGAGTGATAATTTCTGCTCCATGTAGATTGTAACACTCCCTGACTTTCAGTCATACAACATGAAGAATGTTGTTGTTGAGAATTTTTTTGTTGCAGGAAGAAGTTTTCGGTCATTAAAAGAATTATCCATTTTCCCAAAGACAATTCAGCCCACTTGTCTCCTAGTCTTTTATTTTAGATCCATACTTAATCATTTGGAATGTCTCTCTGAGAAAAAGAGACAGTCAGACACAGGGACAGAGTCAGAGAGACAGAGATAGAGAGAGAAGTACTAAACCATAACTTTAGCATGATTAAAACTTCTCTTATCATTCATCTGCCATTCATAGTCTGACAAAAAGCATTCTTCATTCAACTAGTTTCTATGTGGATGGTTAGGCCAAACTCTTTAGAATAATCATGACTCTCATTCAGGAGTTTCTAAAGTATTCTTGATGTAATCAGCACAATGCCATCCATAAACTGGAGCATTTGAACGATCGCACCATCTATAGAGAACCTCTCCTTAAATTACACTCTACTGGATATTCTTCAAAACAGTGGTGTACAGATCTCATTTTATTCTTTGCTTGATGCTGATTAAAGGAACAAGGTTCTAGTTGTTATCTTTCAAGAAATCTTGTATAATTTTAAATGTAAGAATGGAAAACACTTTTCTGGAAGAAAGCATTTAAGTTAGCATTTTGCCATATCAATCAAATGTTTGTTTTTAGTCAATAAACAACAAACACAGTGGCATCATCTATTCTCTATTCTATTCGGTCAATTGTGTAATGATTAAGATAGATGGATAGATAGAATATTTATTAAATATCTAGTATGTCCCAGGCACTGTGCTAAGAACCAATGGTACAAATACGAGCAAGCACAACAATCTCTATGCT
Organism: Vombatus ursinus; assembly: GCF_900497805.2. Lineage (NCBI taxonomy): Eukaryota > Metazoa > Chordata > Mammalia > Diprotodontia > Vombatidae > Vombatus > Vombatus ursinus. The sequence continues at coordinate 1,397,597 of NW_020947062.1, read as the reverse complement.
CAAGAAGCTTGCATTCTATGAGAGAAGACAACACACAAAGGTGTGCTGGAAAGTAGGTGTGCAGAAAGGAAGGCTACTTGCGGGGAGGGCGGGAGGTGCAACGTGACAAGCAAGGACGAAAAAGTAGAGTCAAGTGAGATTTGAATCAAGGATAAAGCTAATAATAGATGGGAAGGATCCTTCCCAAAACAGAAGTACCAGGAAGGAAATTGCCAATGAGAAATGGAAGGCACTAAAGCAACAATTTTGATGCCATGGTGTCAATGAGGCAGATGAAGAAAAAGAGATAGAGGCTGGAGAAAGTCAAAGTGAGAGTGATCTACTTTGAAATTTTGCTGGTAAAAGCCTCCCAGCTCCCTTTTCATACTCATCAAGGATCTATTCTCTATTCTATTCGGTCAATTGTGTAATGATTAAGATAGATGGATAGATAGAATATTTATTAAATATCTAGTATGTCCCAGGCACTGTGCTAAGAACCAATGGGATCTCTAGTTATCAAAGTGCTCTCAGGTAGATCTTCCCAGTAATAATAATATCCTAGGGTTTTTTCCCTATATTTCTGACATCTTCCCCTTCTTCAGGTACCTTGAGAATCATTCCCACAATACTGTCTCCTTTCAGTTTTATTATTTAATGGCATCACAGTGACTTTGCTTAGTTGGGACATTCCCCAAACTTTCAAAAAAAATTATTTGTTTCACTTCACCGCTTGTCACTGATTTATGGACAAGGTCATTCATGATCTTCTATCATGCATCTCCATCTTGTTTAATAAACAAGTTAATATTCTAAAGAGATGTTGTCCATGGCTAGAATATCTATCCACTTGGCAGATACCTTAAATGTTTGCTGACTAAGGAGGTTTTTAGGCCCTTTGGGACTTATCTCGGAAGCATTTTATTTGTATTGGCTAAGCTTCTGCATCAAATTGTTATAATTGGTAGTAATGTCCTTTCCTACATATATTTTCCATTTTTTGGTATTAATAACTTGTTTAAAGTTGACAGGTTAGAGTTGTTTTCATTATATCCAATATATTTTTCTAATTGTTATTCTCCATTCTAAATGCTTTGTATTAATTTTGACATTTGCTACGAAATGTTACTGATCTGGTTATACATGGACAGGTGATTTAGGAACAACTCTCATATCAGTAATAACTCATTTCCTGTCTGTTAAACTGTAAACTTTTTTAAAAATTAAACTATAAACTACAAATTTTTGGTGGCACTGTTCAGGGATTGCCATGTCTAGACCATTACAATTCTTTTCTTAAAAAAAAAAACATTAATGTTGTATGTGTTGAGTACTTTGTCATGTATAACTCTTTGGTACTTGTTTCTTCTCATAAACCAGGCTCAGTGGATAGAGCACTGGGCCTGAAGTCAAAAAGATCTAAATTCAAATCTAGCCTCAGACACTCACTAGCTCCACTGGAAAAGAAAATGGCAAACCACTCCAGTAAGTTGTCCAAGAAAACCACATGAATATTATCGATGTTATGGTCTACGGAGTCACAAAGAGCTGGATGTGACTGAACAACTAAACAACAACATCAACAACAACAACACACATTCCAGGATAAAACTAAAAGAGCTCTACATCACAAAATACACAATGCTGCATTTGTTTTCAAAGGATAAACACATATGACATGCACTAGCAGACAACAGCACTGGCCTAAGCTTATTGAACAACACTAGGCACCCTAACCCAGGCAACCATACTGTAATGGCTCTATCAATAAGGAAAAATCTAGGATAAAAGTTATTGACCCTAGAGTTATCAAAATCCTTGAGTTCTAGCTCAAGAGGCAAAGGATGTCGCCTTGAACTACACCATGCAATTGTGGCAAAATAAATCAGCCAGCTATTATAGACATAGATGGATAGCCCTTGACTCAATACTTGTTATAACATCACAAGTGTCAAATGATCAAGGTAGAATTCTGCTGCCAGATTGGTTGGGGAGATCAAGAGTTTAATATAGTAGACAACTTTTCTAAGCAAGGAAGGCTCTAAAACCATTGAGATTCCTGAAAACTTTCAAAGGGGTGGTGTCAGTTTCCATAAAGACCAATGGACCTTTACAACTGGGCAGGAAGATTGAGTAAAAAGAACAGAAACTAGAGGTACAGTTGTGATTAGCCTGCACTGAGGCATGGTACTGAGTGTTGTATTGCTACAACACAGGCATGTAGATTGTTGGTAGAAATTTGTGCTTTTCATGTGACCTTGAGGGGAAAAATCTCACAGCGTCTTAGTCCTCCCCAGCTAATCTTCTATAGTGAGGTTAAATATAACCTCCAACCTTACTTGTGGTACACCATGACCCTTTTTCCCAAGTCAAGTCAACAAGCATATATTAAATACTTGTTATGTACCAGGCAAGATATAAGTGCTGCATAAGATATCCTTAATATCCTTATGTAAGTGATACTTTGGCCTAGAGACAAAAGGTTCCAACTATTACCTGAATGCAAATTTTGTTGAAGATGGGCCATGTATTGGTTGACACTGAGGGTTCAGGCTAACTCCACTACCCAAAGAAATTCCCAACAGCAGAACAAATCAACCAATATTGGCCCATGCTGTGCTTTTTGTAACCTTCCTGACACTTCAAATCACCTTGACTCATCTAGTTCATACGCACACCACTAAATGGAACTTTTTGACCTTAGATGAGGGCAAAAGGGCTGTGTAGTCAATTGTGTATTCTTCCCTAGTCTGGATATTTTCATCTGACCTTTGGACTTTAATGTCCAGTCTTTTACCATCTGTGCATTTATATATAGTAGATAGGACAATGAGAACAGACAATGGAGAGAAGGCAGCTACTCAGCTTGCAACTTGCTTTTATTTTCTCTACCATTGTGAATGTTCTTCAGACCCAAGATAAGTGACAAGAGAGTAAGGGGGCATACAACTATCCTCAATGTGCTCAAGTGACTAGGCTAAGAACTATGTCACTGGGCACTGAAAGAACTCCTAGATGTGATTTCTGAGCTATTACTGGTGACCTTTAACGAATCCAGTGAATAGAAGTGAGAGAGTCAGTCAATTATCCAGCATTTGCTAAGAGCTTAATATTTGGCCTGGCATTCTGTTAAGGGTTGGAGATACAAATATAATAAGCAAAGAGAAATATAGTCCTGCCCTCAAGGAACTTGCGTTAGAAAAATTGAAGACAATACATTAAAGGGAGCTAAAAGGGGGCAGGAGGGAAAGAGGAGAAAGGAAAGGTATTATGGTGAGGCAGCTGAATCATAGTTCTAAAATTTTATGCCACACCACATCAGGGAAAGCCATGGTCTCTAGGGATATCCTTAAGGGGGACAGGGGCTGGGCTGAATAGAGAAATGCTAGCACCAAAGGCACTAGAAGAACCAGAGAGGTAGAAAATTGTCCAATTTTCTAAGTGGGAAAGAAAATTCTTCTCCTTTCCTTTTCTAACAGGATTACTAGACAGGTAGATCAAGGAAATGACAACAAAATAACATACCTGAATTTCAAGAAGTCATTTGACAGTCTCTTATGATATCTTTCTGGAGAGGATGCAAATAATATGGGTTGCATGATAGTACAGTTGGAGGAGGCAGCATGATGTAGAGGGAAGAAGATTACATTTGGAATCTCGAGATCTAATGTGGTATAAAAACAATGGATTTAGAATCAAAGAAGAGCGAGAAAGAGAAATTCCATCTAAAATAACTACAGAAGATATAAAATATTTGGGAGTCTAACTAGCAAGGCACTTCCAGAAACTATATAATCCAACTGTAAAACACTCTGCAGAAATGAGAAGTAATATATAATTGGAGAAATATTAATTGATCATGGCTAGGTCGAGCCAATAGAATAAAAATGGAAATACCTTTTTAATTAACTTACTTATTCAGTGCCATAACTATGAAACTATAAAAGCATTATTTTAAAGAACTAAGAAAAATAGTAGCAAAATTCATATGGAGGAACAAAGGTAAAGCATCTCAATGGTGAAAGAGGCCTATCAATGTCAGATATCAAACTATAGAACAAAGCATTAATCAATAAAATTATTTGGTACTAGTTAAAAATAGGTTGATAGTGGGACATATTAGATATAAAACATACAAGAAGCAAACAAACACATTAACATAGTCTTTGATAAACTTAAAGATCACAATTACTGGGACAAGGACTCACTATTTCACAAAAACTCCTGAGAAAACTTTAAAACAGTTTAGCAAAAATTAGGTATAGACCAACATCTCACTCTATTTACTAAGATAAATCCCAAATGTACACATAACTTAAACCTAAAGGGTGACATCATAAGCAAATTAAAGAAGTAAGAGGAAAAAATTGTCTTCCAGATCTATGGTAGGGGAGGAGTTCATCATGAAACAAGGAATAGAAAGGATTATAGAAGATAAAATGTTCAATTTGACTATGTTAAGTTTAAAATGTCTTACACAAACAAAACTAACATAGTTAAAATTAGAAGGGAGACAAGTAATTAGGAAACTATTTTGCAGCAAGTTTCTCTGCTCAAGGTCTCATATCCAAGATATATAAGGAATTGATTCATATGTGTAAGACTAAGCAGCACAGATTTCCTATCAGAAAGGACAGTGACCTGTAAGTAGGACTGTTTTATTTTCCACAGCAGGAAATCCAAAGTGCACAAGGAAGAATCGTGACTAAAATCCCCATAACTCTGGCTTCTAAGAGCAACGATAAGGATTCAGCATCCATTGGGAGGTCCCAGGGCAGCAGTGTGGACTTCTTAGAACTCCTTTGTCACATCCTTCCTCAACGCCTTTAAACCTTAGAAATGCCTCTGTGACTAAATCTACTGCTGTCAAAGTCACATCCTCCCCAATAGGTAAACGGTCAAATGATATTGATAGACAGCTTTCAAAGGAAAAAAAATCCAAACTATCAACAACTACACAGAAAAATGCTCCAGATTACTAATAATTAGAGAAATGAAATTAAAGCCATTCTGAGGTTCACATTAGATTAGCCATGATGACAAAAGAGAAAAATAACAAATATTGGAAGAACAGCAGGAAAATGGGCACGTTAGGTTATCGGGTATGCTAATACACTGTTGGTGGAGCTGTGAACAGTCTGGTAGAAATTAAATTTAGACCAACATTTGTACTACATACTTTAATAAGTTCCAAATAGATCCATGGCCTAAATCTAAAAGATCATATTAGAAAAACTATTTAGAGGAAAGAAAGGAAATACACTACTATGGCTACATGAAGAATTCTTAACTAATTGAGGGATAGAATGGGTCATAGAAGATAAAGTACATAGTTTTAATTATAAATAATTAGAAACTATTGCACAAAAAATATCATGAGTATAAAGAAACATAACTGGAAAGCAATTATTTCAGCAAATTTCTCTAATAAATTTATCTGCCTATCATAGTGCCTGGCACTGTGTAAGAACAAATAATAGTAAGAAAAAATGCTTGTTGACTGACTGATTGTTGAGTGATAAAGTTCAAATATCTAAGATCCATAGGGAATTGATACAAAGATACAAGAATAAAACTCCTTCCCCAATAGATTCCTGGCCAAACTATATGCAATTGTTAAATGAAGAAATGCAAAGTGTCAACAACTGTGATAAAACTATGATTTCACATATGCACATGCACAGACACACACACATACACACCTTTTCTCCACAACAGGAATTAGTTTTCCCCAAATACCTTTAGCAAAGTTGTAACTGGGATCTGATTGGCCCCTGCCTCCCTTGAAACAGCTCCTATTCACCTAAAGGTGCTACAAGGAGAGGAGAGAATTTCAAAGAAGGAAGCTGTGTACTGCCAAGAGAAGAACAAGGAATCATCCAAAAGAGACTTGAAGGCCCTGAGCTATCTCATAACTGTACTAAAGGAAGATTTGTAAACAGGATACCCAAATAACTCAGGTTTATTCAGGAGAAGCCAACTATTGGAAGCAGAAAGCCAAAGACTTGAAACAAACCTTGGGGGAACACAAGATTTGTGAACATAGAAGTAATCATCCTTCCTTGGTGAAATGGACTTGGGACTTTGACAGCAGTAGATTTAGTCACAGAGGCATTTCTAAGGTTTAAAGGGGTTGAGGAAGGATGTGACAAAGGAGTTCTAAGAAGTCCACACTGCTGCCCTGGGACCTCCCAATGGATGCTGAATCCTTATCATTGCTCTTAGAAGCCAGAGTTATGGGGATTTTAGTCATGATTCTTCCTTGTGCACTTTGGATTTCCTGCTGTGGAAAATAAAACAGTCCTACTCACAGGTCACTGTCCTTTCTGATAGGAAATCTGTGCTGTTGTGAGAGAACGTTAATAATGATATGTCAGTGTCACAAACCTAGCATTCACTTTTGGATTAAGCCAACTTCTATTCTGCTGCTGATGGTAAAAGACAGAACCTTGAACTAAAAAAACAAGAGAATTGGGTTCTTGGCCCACTTCTGCAACTCAGTAAGTGTGTGACCTTGGGCAAATTATTTAAATTCTCTGTGCCTTGGTTTCCCTATGTGTAAAACGGGGATAATGATAGATGTACTAAGTGGTCTACAAGCCTTAAAGCACTGTATAAATGTTATGTGGTGGTAGTAGAGATAATAGTAACAAATTGTGGCCACTTTATCTCTCTAGGCCACAGTTTCTGCACCTGAAAAAAATGTAAATAGCATCTCCTGTTCTGTATACTTCTACTACTTCCTACTGTCTACTTCAAAAGGTTGTTGCAAGTGTCAAACGAGAGAAATGGTATAAAAGTATCTCCTGAACTGAAAATCACTTTGTAATCAGTAAAAGGCCTTGCAAATTGTAAAGTGTTTGTATATTATAAAGCATTGTGTAAACTGTAAAAGCACAGGCAAATGAAAAGGATTCCAATTGTAACAACTTATAGCAACTAGCAGTGTGAGCCATCCATAGCCATGGTAGAGAATGGGTAAGAACAAGGCACTTTTCAGGACTGTATTCGTATCTCAGGTCATTTCTTCCAGCTGAAACACAAATACAGGAAAGAGCTGGAAAGGAAGGGGAAAGTATGAGCCATTCAGAGGCTTCAATTAAAAAAAAAAACAACTCTCAAATGGAAACAAAGGAGGAGGAGAGTTGGAAGATGAACTTTCTGGTCTTTAAGATTCTTCCTTCAGAACAATAACCACTCTAGGGCATTGCCTGAAATCCCTTTAACAGGGGATACAACCCTTTACTCCAGTCCCAGAGATAAGGTTTAGAATAATCCCACTGGAGCTAGAGCAAGGTGAATAGCATTCACCACAAGCTGTAAGGAATGGCTATCAGAGCCTTCACTAGGGAGCAGGCTTTGCTACCCTCAAGCTCCTTAGGAATCTAAGGGTCAAAAGAAAGCGGCGGAAAGCGGAAGGAAAAGGGATGTTGCAGGATTTGAAAGTGAACTTTACTGACCTCATAATTTTCCCCCTACTAGATGGAAGCTGGATTATTGAAGTTTAAGAAGGAAGAAGGTAAGGAAATGGAGGTGGCAGGTATAATTAATCTGGTAATGAAGGGCACGTGAGAAATGATGTAGTAGTTAATGGGGCATTGGGATCAAGTGAAGAGTTTTTATTGTTTTTTTTCCCAAGTCTGTGAAGACCTAGGTCTGGTTAAAAGCTAAAGCTGTTGTACAGGCAAGAAAACATTAACTACATTAAAGGATAGGGTGATAAAGGGGGAATGAGGTCAGTCATGGAAACAGAAACCATAGACTTTTCTATTTGGAGAGTTAGCAATGGGTGCCAGGGTGAAGAACTGAGTTGGGATCAGGTATTGAAGGTATTTAAGGAGCTCCAGCTATAACTGGTAAGGAAAAGGCAAGAATTCAAGTCAGCTTCACACTGCTGTCCATGCTGGCATATCCCCATTAGGTATCAGGGCCATCCTTCAAAGGAAGAAATCCTAATACAAGGTGTGAAAGAGTAAGGAAATGGTTGCTAAGTGGAGGGCCTCAACAGCTCAGCTGTGATGGGCTGGGCTTTTCATTTTCCATTGTGATACTGAGGTGATACTGAGCTTCTACCCTTCTGGGGATATCATTCAGTGCAGGAAGCTGTGGGTGGTGACTATATCTTGCATCGTCTGCTGTCAGGCCCTGCACTGTTTAGGAGCCAAGAAAAAGAATATATTTACAAGGGAGATGATGATTCAAAACTAGCTTAACTCAAATGCTACCTCCGACCTAAGGTCTTTCCAACCCCTTCCCCAGTTGTTAATGCCTTCTCTGTCCCACCCCCTTACTGTTACCTATTTCATATAAATTTTGCACACACTTATGTCTGTGTGTGTGTGTGTGTGTGTGTGTTGTCTTTCTTGATAGAATATAAGCTCTTTGAGAGCAGGGTCTATTTCAGTTTTGCTTATATATGCCCAAGGCCTGGCATAGTTCCTGATATAAACTCATCCTTTAATAAATGTTTGTTGTGTGATTTATGGAACATTCACTCAACATCCCCTACAAAGGGGGAAAATTGCTTGGGAATGGGCATGTTCCTGACAGACTGGATGACACTTAGCAGTCACCTGGCCCAACTTCAGATGTTGAAATGTGTGAATTGACTCTACAACCCCCAATAAATAATGATCCAGATACCCCAAGAGGTAGAAAAGGAAGAGATCAGAAGCAAAGATGATGAAATTAGATATGAAACTATGAAAAGGGTTAGAACTGAGTACCTCCTGTGGAACTGTGCATAACTTCTGGCCCCTTCTAGTTAGACATATACTCTGAACTCCTGCTAAAAAACATGCACAAGTGGCTGCTAGTTAGTATTTGCATATCCCCATAAGTAAGAATTGTGTCAAAAATGATTGTCAATAAGCCAGGAAAAGCTTACTCCTTAATACACTATAAAAGACTAACAGAAGCTGTTTCCTTCCCTTTTGGGACTGTGATCTGCTTGGTAAATACCACTCCTTTGGACTTTCTACCAGAGGAATGGAATTTTTCTCATTTCTCCTCTAACCTCCAGAAGCCATGGTATCCCAAAGCTCAAGTATATAGCACTGGTAATCAACATACACTTTCCTAGGTAAGCCTGAGATTAGACCCTACATCCCTGGCTGTGTCTTCTGTTTTGTATTTCTTTTGCTCTTTTGGTCACAGAATAACAACCTTGATAAGTGAACATTTACAACACCACTGGTAACTTTTTTAATTCAAGAGGTAAGGAGTGGCTGAGTTGGGTGCAGTTTGGCCAATAACAGGTGATTTCCACAAAAACCTTCTCAGAAAAGAAGCTGATCACAGTCAAGAGGATGCTACAGCTGAAAGGATTAAGAAAGCCCACATAAGCCTTCATCTGGCCAAAAGACCTGCACTTGTGAGTTGCTTAGACAGTACAGATCCAAGGTAAATGTGAAGTATCTGTGAAGCAGTGCGACAAAGTTGTCATTACTTCCTGCGAAAGTCAAATAGGTGAGGCATTATTACTTTATGTCGTAAGCATTTGTCGATGTGTGCCTGAATCTTGGGGTTTAAATATTCTTTTATAGTAGAAGAAATAAATAGCTATCCTATACCTGATATTTACTTTGTACAATAAATACCATCTCTAGATGGGACATGGTTAATCATTTTAAGGGATACTCTAGACGTAAATCATATCTAAGCTTTAAAGAGATTTCCCAGAACTCTGAGGTGTGGACAATAAGTAGAGTATGGGGGGGGGCGGGTTAGAGGGGAATGGTGTAAGATATTGATCTATACCCAATTTCTGCCATATTGCTTTCCAGTTTTCCCAACAATTTTTACCAAATAATGAATTTTTATCCCAAAATCTTAATTCTTTACACTTGTTAAATACAAGGTTACTATATTTATTTGCTGCTTTAAAAAAAAGTGATCTTTTCCCTTTGGGGTCAGGTTTCCTAGGAAACCCAATTCTATTTGAGGCCAGAACTTGAGCCCTTTGTGGGACAGGGTATACCTTGACCATGGGTAATCAAAGAAAGAGGACTATCTATTCAGAAAATTCTGGGAAGAATAAAAGGACAAATGGAGGAAAAGAGGATGTGATGGTTTAAGGGGAGGTAATCGAGGGAACTAGCACCTGGTAACTTGCCTCTCCTTAAAGATTAACCATCAAACCCCAAAGCATTCAATGTACCAGTGATTTGGATAAAATTATTAATATTAGAAAACACACATTGTGGGTGCCCCATGTAGTTTTCTTCCTAAGACGAACACACTGACACAGATAAACACAGAACATAAGGGACTGGAAAACAAAACCAACCTACACAATATGGGGCTTGGTCAAATGTAAAAATTCAGGCAATGCCAAATACTTTTTGTTTCTTTTTTTCTTTTAACGTTCCATGTTCTGCTATTATTTTTAAGGTCACATTGAATCTGCTCAAGAATAACATTTTCCTGGCAGTGCTCAAATTGATAGGAATAAAATGAAAATGAGACATTTCCTTTCCTCTGGAACAAGAGGAATGATTGAAATTTGAAGTTTGTGTAGGAAAAAAAAATGCATGTAGCTGGAAATAAGGACTTTTGCCCTATTATTGCTTGTGGCATTCCATTCTAGTCCTTCTCAAACCCCAGAAATGTTTCTCCATTCAAAAGCTATAAGTTAAAGAAATGAATGCAGGTTCTAGCTGCTGATGGCCTTGCCCCTTTAAGGAGTAACAAAAGATGAGGGTGATAGCTCACCTACCTACTAGCCTGGGCAGGGACAGTTAATGAAAGCAGAAAGCCCTAGTCTCCATCTAGTATCCTTGGTTGAATAGAGCACCAAACTAGAAATCCGAAGATCTGGATATGTATTTCTGCCTTCACAGTGACTAACTGTGACCCTGGACCAGTCACTCTACCTATCCTCTGAGCCTCAGTTTTCTCATCTTTCAAATATAGACAATATTTCACAGAACCATTGTAAGGATCAAAGCATTTTACAAACCTTAAAGCATTCTACAAATTCCAGCTATTAAAAGTGCCTAACAATAGACTGATAATAAATGTTTGTTGAATAAAATGAAGCTGAAAGTGATAACTAGAATGACAACCCCAGAGAAGAAATAAGAGAAGAGGAATGGGTGGTGAGGGGTATGGAATGTTACATATGTCATCAAATATGTCAGAGGGCAATGTCTTATTGGTTTTGCTTAAGAATTTTTCCCCTTTGTTACAAGGGAAAGTTCAAAATGTCTAGTGGGGAGTTGAGAGAATGGCATATCTGGAAATGGCCAATTTAAAAACAAAAGGTATCAACAAAACAAAATTTGGGAAAATAAATATTTGTGGAATGAAATAAAAATAAGGATGGTGATATTTCTATTTCCTACCTTCATACACTTCATTCAACAAGTATCTATTAATTGCCTGACATAAGCTAAGTACTGGGTATACAAAGACAAAAATGAAAAAAATCTCTTCCCTCAAGAAATTTATATTCTATTGAGGGAAAACAATATCAACAGATAAGTAAATCAAAAAATATACACAGAGTAATTTCTGGTACTAGCAACTGAGGGAATATGATAAGCTTTTTTGTGTAGGAAGTGGCAATTGAGCTGAGCCTTTGAGGGAGCTAGAGATTCTTAGAGGCAGAAGTGAAATAGCAGTAGAGGCATGGAGCAAGAGTGTCAAACTCAAACAGCAACAAATCCCTGAAAACTACATATTAACATTATCAATGTTGTATTGCATTTTTATGTATTTTGTTAAACACTACCCAATTGCATTTCAATCTGGTTCCAAGAACAGTGGGGGAGGGAGGCTTATGGGGAATATTGTCAGACACATGGCCATGAGTCTGATACTTCTGGCTTGGGGCACCACCTGTACCAAGGCATGGAGATTGGAGATGGACTATTTTTTACAGGAAATAAGAAGCAGGACAGTTTGATAGAATGGATCATAGAGTATATGAAATACAGCAATGTATAATAAACCTAGAAAGGTAGCCTGGTCCCAGATTATAACATATTTTAAATACCAAATAGGGGGATTTGTATTTTAACCCAAAGGCAATTGGGAGCCACTGGATCTTTTTGAATGGGCAAGTGACAATAAGGACAGACATGTGCTGTAGGAATATCAGTTTGGCAGCTGTGTGGAGGATGGATTGCAGAGGGAAGAGTAAAGGCTGGCTGACCAATTAGGAAGGCATTGCAGTGTCCAAGTAAGAGGTGATGAAAGCCTAGAGTGGTAACCTCATGAATAGAGAGAAAGGAACACATCTAAGAGGAAGACAGTTCTTTGTATATCTAAAACCTCTATAATCTCTATCTCTAAAATAATAAAATCTCCATGGAAGTATGTTATTATTATGCTGGCTTCACTCAAGGTGAAACCACTTGTCCTCTTGTTCATTCTAATAAATGCTCAAATATCTGACTTGGCTTTTGCTTTCTCTGTTGGCCAAACCCAGTGACTCACATCCTCATTCACTTTCCCTCTGGTTTGAACCTTGACCTTTTTTGTAATCTAACCTAGGAGAACAGGCTTGGAAGCAAGTGGCCACTAGAGAATAGGACAAGACAATACATAACAAAGCAAGGCTTTAGACTAGAATGCATTATCATTTATGAGATATGATTATCTCCTTTTTACAGGAAATTGAAGCTCAGAGACAGAAGTGACTTTCTAAGGTCATATAGTTAGTAAGTGACAAGATTAGGTCTTGAAACCAAATCTTCAGACTCCAAATTTAGGCCTCTTCTTACTATGGTAGCTTATTCTAAGATATAGAAACATAACACTGCACAACTTTAGAACTGGAAGGGGCAAGTCACTTAATCCCAATTGCCTTGCCAAAAAAATAAATTAAGAAATTAAGGGAAAAGAAAAAAACAGCCACCCTAATGAACTGTAGGTGAAGCTATGAATTGGTAATAGACATTCTTTAGGGCAGCTAGGTGACACAGTGGATAGAGCACTGGCCCTGAAGTCACGAGGACCTGAGTTCAAATCCAGGATCCGGCCTCAGACCAAACACTTGACACTTACTAGTTATGCGACCCTGGGCAAGTCACTTAACCCCAATTGCCTAAAAAAAAAAAAAAACTGGAAGGGATATTAAGGACATAAAATTATAGAATATTGGAACTGGAACCATAGAATATTTGATTGACAATATGGCGTAGTGGATAGAGAGCTGGTCTTAGAGATAGGAAGACCTAGGTTCAAGTCCTGCATCTCACACATAGTGACAGTGTATCTCTGGGTGAGTCGCTTACCTCTCTATGATCTAGGCAACTCTCTAAGATTATAAGCTACAGAGAAAGTAACAATCTACGTTGGTAGAAGGCATTTCATAAGAGCATATCTGTAGAGCTGGAAGGGACCTAAAGTCAAACTTCCTAATTTTATTTTAAAGACAAGAAAACTGAGACACAGACTGGTTGAATGACTTACCTAGAGTCACACGGCTAATAAGTGCCTGAGACAGGATTCAAATTCAGGTGGTCCTCACTCCACGTTCAACACTCTATCTCCTCTATCATCTAACTGTTTCCTTGTCCAGGAATTCCCTATCTCAATGAAATCATAGATCTCATCTCTATCCCTATAGAAAAAGCGCTGGAGTGGGAATCAGCAGACGTCTTCACATCTTGAGTCTCTTACCTACTACTCGTTTGGATATTTAACAAGTTTCTTGTCCACTGTGTCCTTCAGTCTTATCTCAGCATGAAAGGGTTAGATTAGGTCAGGGTGTTCTTAACGTGAGATCTGTGATGTTTTTAAAAATATATTTTTAAATATATTATTTATAATACAGTCACTGATAAATATATAATATTTATATTATATAACAGTGGTACAGTAGAGTGCCAGGCCTGGAGTCAGGAAGACTTATCTCCCTGAGTTCAAATATAGCCTCAGATATACCTGGGTGATCCTGGGCAAGTCACTTAACCCTGTTAGCCTCAGTTTCCTCATCTATAAAATAAACTAGAGAAGGAAATGACAAACTACTCTAATATCTTTGCTAAGAAAACCCCAAATGGGGCCTTAAAGAGTCAAATATGACTGAAAAACTATTGAACAACAATAATAACAATATAACATTATTGATAAATAATTTCAATATAATTGAAATAATTTTAAATTAATTTTATGCATTTAGAAACATTAATCTGAGAAGGGGTCCACCAGGTTTTCCCAGAATGCCAAAGGGATACATGACACAAAAAAGATTAAGAACCCATGGATTAGATAATCTCTAAGATTCCTCCCAACTGTAAATCTTAAGGAAGGAACCATAAAACATGGGATGTCAGAGCTATAATATCAAGGCCATAGAATCATAAAACTTAGATCATTTAGTCTAATTCCTTTGTTTTATATATGAGGAAACTGAGGCCCGAATAGGGAAAGTAATATGATAGCATCACATCACCATCTTACATGTTACTCTGATTGTGTGTCATCTGCATTGTCTAAACAGTCGCATCCAGTTAGCCTAACCTGCCACACGATTGCTTTTTTTCTATTGTCTCCATTGTCTGATGTGAGAATGTCCCATGCCATTCTGCTTTATTAATCCTGAGTATTCCATAGAAATTTCTTCATGGTATCACGGCTAGCCATGTGACAATCATGTAAACTGTGCTTTTAAATGGAGCTACATTAATGGGTGCTAGGTGGCTATGGAATGACTTTTAGTAAAATCACAGCCTTTAACAGGGCGAGGTTTTAATGTAGCCCGACAATCTCTAGCAAGGGTTCAATGTCAAAATGTCAGTTTTTATTTAGATGACAATGGTTTTTATATCCTTATAAACAGTTTAGCTGGGACAAATCAGATAGTTGGTTTTTTTTTAAAGTAAGGGGGCACCAAACCTATTGTATTCTTCAGCTACTTGGCCCACCCATCATTAAAAATGAGACCCTCCTAATTTTCCCCTGCAATGACAATGGCTTTTCCTCCTACAGGCTGTATCATGGTCATACAGTTTTCATCTAGACTGAGCTCACCAACCATCAAAGAACTTTTCTCCCACAAATCAACTCTCCCACTCCACCCTCCTACCAATTTGTTCAGGAAGACAGAGGGAAGACATAATTTGCTTCTACAAAATACTTTATGAAATTAAGAAGCTTATGCCCTAGTTTGGCACTTAAGTCATAAATGGGAGTTTTCTGAGTAGAGATCACAAATAAATGTCATCTGTTTTCATCTGAGCCAGTGCCAAGGGTAGACAAAATAGGCAACCACCAAGGGTGCAAGATGCTGGAGGGCATTTTAATATGACTTTTCTTTTTTAGAAATGCACATATTTTTAATGACAGAAAATTATGTTCTCCATGGCAGAGAATGAATTGTTTTGTGCCAAATCAAGCCACATGTGTTCCAGTGGAGAATAGTAACACAGGGGCGCCATTTTCAAATGTGGGAGAGGCCAGTTTTTACAATGTCATGTAAGTCCATCAAGGCTTTGTCCTGACTAATCCCAAATCTCTTTGCCCCAACACACACCCTTCTCCCCCAGACCCAAAGTCACATTTCACTGCTACCCAAATTGGACAGGAGACAAGTATCTTGGCTTTTTCCCTCCTTGATTGTCCCCCCCCCCAAGAGTTGAAGAATGGCCAGTTTAAAGTATGACTATAGTCCAGGAGTACACAAATCATGAATTACTTCTGATGTATAGAAAGGCAGTCATTCTGAAAAACTATAAACATAATCATTGCTTTAAGTAAGTTAAAAAAAAAATGCATACTCCCATAAACAAGAAAAAAGAGGAAGATGAAATACCTGGATTTGTTTTAAGATCCTGGTGATTATTTTTAATTGGATTGGAAAGGGTTACTTCATTATGCAGCAAATTAGAAAATTCATAATTTATCATTGCACCCAGTCGAAATGCCACCCAACTGAGTCGCACCCCTGCGAAAACCATCACGTAGTAACAAACTGTCAAAGCCTGCTGCAGCCGACGGGCAAAATTAATATGCAAATGTATGCAAGAAATTAAAAAGCAGAATTACCCAGGCAAATGAGGTAGCTATACTTGAATTGTTAGAATTATGAATAATTACTGCGAATTTTCTGCTCCTAATATAACTTGTTTTTTGATAAACAAAGACTTAATTATCGAGATGCGCTGGAGAATTTCCGTGGCGCTCATTAATCTTGCAAAAAAAACCAGTCCCTGGTGCCCAAACCGTAATGAAGAGCGCGTGCCCTGAATCTTCAGAAAGATCAGAGGCACCAGGGTGCCAGGGCTTGAGAAAAAAAATGACAGTGCCAATGTCCTCTCCTGTACCCTGGAGTGTCATAACGTCTTCCACTAACTATCAAAGGGACTTATTTATGCCAGCAGCTGAGCTATAAGTCCAATTTACGATGCCTTAAGCAGTGGTGAAATGATGTGTTGATGTACTATGGAAATGCCATCTTGCAGTGGCTCGATTTGGTCCCAATGATACCAACATGATGAGGACCCTCTGCTCCTTTGCTAATGGATGCTGCATGACAGACCATAATACACCAGAGGGACAATCTTTTAGGACCAGTCTCAATGGTCCTCCATTAATCTTGGTTCTGCAGCGCTCTGGTGTCCATGGGAACAAAGGCATTATCATAAACACTGGTTTTAAATTTTCCCATTAGGGACAGCAATTCAAAGGAGAAATATGTGGAGAGGTGGGAATAGTCCACTCTCAGTTTACATTTTTTTATGACCTGGATTCAAACCATAATGGGTGGTCGAGGGAATTTTCTTCCAAATGATATTGGGGGGGGGTAAAGAAGGAGGGGTGGGGGTAGAGAAGGACCAGCTAAGTGTGCGGTGTGGTGCCAACTGTTCCTGGACTCTCTTTTTACAGCTAGGAAATCACCTTGGCCCTAGTGGGCTGAGATAATTCACCATAAGAGAGCGGAGGGAAAATAACCCCAGGTATTCTCAGCATACACCAAATTGAACCTGCTGTGAGCTCATTATTACTTAAAAACTGGCATCTAAGTGGAAATGACTGAGCCCCTGTCATTATCCCTATTACCATCATGATAAACCCGAGCCAATGATAAGGTAGAGTTATTAAGCATGCATTCTGGATCAGGGCGACTACTCCAGGAACTCAAGGCAGCCTGTATTTTCAAATACATCCCTTCTGAATTCAAGTCCCCAAATATCCTAATGCCTTGACAGAACCATTTCACTGTATAGGCATATCATCACCTTTTACACCAGGGCATCTGTCATTTTTATACTGAATGGGGCTTTCTTTCTCTCTTGCTCACTCTTACTTTCTCTCCCACCTCCAGCTCCCCAACTTCCCCACCTCTTCTCACCACTTAAAACCCTAGAGACTCCAGCACCCTACCTTGGAAATTGTGATCATATCTCTCATGCTGTACACATACAAAGAGAAAAGGCTTCTACAAATCTGATCAAAATGATATATTTCCAACATCATTCATCTCTCAATTTTATTTTTATGCCGAACTCAAAGCAGCTCATCTTGTGTTCTCTCACCTTCCCTGAGATTAATTCTCACTCCAAGCCTGTGATAGTATTGTGGGAGTGAGGAGATATCCAAGAAAAATGAGAAATAAAATGCAACTCAGTGCCTCCATCTTCAGAATCTCATACTGATTCCCATGGGGAATTTCCCAAGATTTTCACCCTCCCTATCCAACACCACTACCCTTCCCCCTACTATATACCATATAGCAACACACATATACATACATACACTCAAGTATTCTCTTCTCTCCGTGTACCTCATTTGTTCTTCCCTCCATCAGTCAATCAACAGGTATAAAGAAAGTCCCTACCAAATGCAGTTCAAACTCCTGATCTTAGCATTCAAGGCCCTGTGACAACCTGGTTCCACCCAGGAATAGAACATCAGATGAAGGGGGTTGGATGTGTTTCCTTAGCCAAAAATCATAAACACAGCCTGGCTGCCAAATGAAACATTAACCACCCACTCAGATCAAAGGATTCTCAATGGATCCTTTTCATGAGAGAAGTGAACTAGATGGTTCTTTTCACATCCTTTCCACCCTTCCCATCATCTACCCTTTAAGTAAAATAAGTCACTCTTTGCTCCCCTCATCCCCATTTTCAAAGTGAAGAAATCAGATAATACAGGGAGGGCCATATTTTCCAAAGGTCATCCATGATCCATTCAGTTAAGGAGGTGTATAAAGAATTCACCATAGATAGCTCTAAGGATTACTAGACTTCACATTTCATGGACAAGAGCTGGACTAGGGAGGATGGCACAGGAGCCCATGGCAAGGAAAAGTAGGCCTGTCAAAAGTTTGAATAAGGCACACAGTCTCTATTTTGTCTATTATTTATTTTATGAGGTGCCCTTTCTCCAAACTTCTTTATTATACAGGCAAATTGGGTACACAGTGGGATCTAGTTACCCAGAGAAACCTACACAAGTGTTTCTCAGGCCTCTTGATAATTGCTGTCACCTCCTGCTTATCTGTGTTACCATTGGGAACATATTTCTTATTTCTGGGTTTCAAAAGAAGGAAGCCCCACACACCAATGCCTTCTCCAACAATGGAAGACATTTGAGTCTGTTTCTCCGCCAAATGACCACAGCATCAATCTAAACAATTAGTGACAATCAAAAAGAAAAAGAAAAAAATAGCACTAAACTCTCTGAGGTGGATGTGAATGCCAGGTAAAAAGCAAACCTGAGTAAACAAATGATAGCAAGTCTTCCTTCCTGGATGTGGGAGATTTTTGAGGCTCAGAGACAAGTTTATGCTCAAAATCAAGTGGTGACAATGCTCCTCCTACATAACACTCTTTTTCATGACTCTGCATTTTTTCTGGCTGTGCCCATCCATGAAATTCTCTCCCTCCTGATCTCTATCTTCCCTAACTCCCTTCAAGTGCCAGCCAAAATCCCATCTTCTCCGAGAAACTTTTTTTCCAATTCCTCTTACTGCTAGTGCCTTCTCTATTTACCTCCAATTTCTCATGCATTTGTCTTGCTTGCACATAATGGTTTATATGTTATCTCTCTTCATTAAATTGGGAGGTCCTTGAGGCTAGGGACTGATTTGGGACGGGCTACCATTTTTGGTATCTTCAGTGCTTAGCACAGTACCTGGCACATTGTAAGAACTCAATAAATGCTTGTTGACTTGACTTGGCAGATTTGGGATAAAAACTTAGTTCTCATAAAATCACAGAATCTTGTACTTAGAAACATGACATAGTGGATAGAGCACTGGACTTGGAGCCTGGAAGATAAAGGCTTGAATGTAGTCTGAAGGCTTTAACCACATAAACAACTATGGGCAAGTCACTTAAACCCTCTGAGCCTCAGTTTCATCATCTATAAAATGAGAGGTTTTGACTTGATGACCTCTAAGGTCCTTTCCACCTAAACCTACAAATTTGTGACCTTAAGCCACCTAATTTGACCCATACCTGAAAAGGAATCACCTTTATGACATCTTTGACAAATGATTATCTAGGTCTTCTCAAAGACATGGTACATGAATATAATGGAATATTAGTGTGCTATAAGAAATGATGTGTGTGATGAAAACAGAAAAGCATGGAAAGATCTATATGAACTGATAGAAAGCGATGCGGAGCCAAGAAAACAATATACACAGTAACCACAACAATGTAAATGGAAAGAACAATGACACACCAAAAAATCAAAAATGAATGCTACAAAATTATAAAGATCAAGTAGAGCTTGAATGAAGAGATACAAGAAGACATCCCCAACCCCACTTCCCTTCACTGAGGGAAGAGTGCTACAGGTGTTACACATTACACATATTTTCAGACTTTTACACTGTATTATTAGTTGTGCTTTTGTGCTTATTTCTTCCTCTCTAAAATATACTGTTTGTCATATGGGACAGCTCTTCAGGAGGGGTAAAAAATTTTTTGATTCCATCAGTATTTTAGGAGCTTGAAAAAGGATGTTATGGAAGAAAGCATCAATAGAAGAAACAATGTTGTCTAATGATAAAGCTGATAGTTTGTCTCCTTCTGAAGAACCAGATGACTTCTTATGAGAGGTTTGCTTCCCAGGCTCATATTCATAACAGTGTGATGAATCAAGTTTAGGCCCAGGTTTTCACTGTTATAAGTAAGAACACTTAATAAAGATTTTGCATAGAAAATCTTTTTTTAATGTACTTTAAAAAGCAAATAAAAGAGATAGCAGAAAAATTGGGAAAAGAAATGAAAGATAAAAGAAAATCATGGAAAAAAGTGAACAACAACTTAGTAAAACACTGAAGAAAATAACAAATTAAAAATAGAATAAGACAAATAATAAAAAGAGGTATACAAAGCCACTGAAAAGAAGAACTCCTTAAAAAGCAGAATTGGTCAAATGGAAAAAGAGGTACAAAAGCTCACTGGAGAAAATAATTTCTTAAAAATTAGAATCAGATGAGTGGAAGCTAATAACTACATAAGACATCAATAAAAAATAAAACAAAATAAAAAGAATGAAAAAATAGAAGAAAATGCGAAGTATTTCATTGGAAAAAAACAACTGATCTGGAAAATAAACTGAGGAGAGATCATTTAGGAATTATTAGACTTCCTGAAAACTGTGATCAAAAATAGAGCCTAGACATCATATTTCAAGAAATTATTAAGGAAAACTGTCTGATATCCTAGAACCAAAAGGTAAAATAGAAATCAAAAGAATCCACCAATGATGTCCTGAAAGAGATCCCAAAATGAAAACTCCCAGGAATATTATAGCCAAATTCCAGAGCCCCCAAATCAAGCAGAAAATATTGCAAGCAGCCAGAAAGAAACAATTTAAATATTGTGGCTCCACAGTCAAGATATACAAGATTTAGCCGCTTCTATGTTAACGGATCAGAAAACTTGGAATATAATATTCTGGAGGGCAAAAGAGCCAGGATTATAACCAAGAATAACCTAGCAAGCAAAACTAAGTGTATTCATTCAGTGGAGAAAATGGACATTTAATGAAATAGAGGACTTTCAAGCATTCCTGATGAAAAGACCAGGGCTGAATAGAAAATTTGACTTTAAAATACAAGAATCAAGAGAAGCATAAAAATGTAAACAGGAAAGAGAAATCACAAGGGACTCAATAAGGTTAAACTATTTACATTCTTACATGAGAGGAAGATACATGTAATTCCTAATACCTTAATCATTATTAGGGCAGTTAGAGAGAGTATACATAGATAGAAGGCACAGGTGTGAGCTGATTATGATGGGACGATATTTTAAAAAAAAAATGAAATGAAAGGGTAATAAGGAGGGATACCCTCAGAGAAGGGGAAAGGGAGAGGTAGAATGGTGTAAATTATAAAAGAGGTTTTTGTGAAAGAGCTTTTATAAAGGAGGGGAAGATGGGTATGCTGGGGCAGAGGGTTGGCAGGCAATGCTTGAACCTTATCTCATTGGAATTGGCTCAAAGAGGGAGTAACATACACATTCGGTTGCGTTTAAAAATCTATCTTACCATACAGGCAAGTAAAAAGGGAGGGGGATGAGAGAAGGAAAGGGGACTGATAGAAGAGAGGGTGGATTGGAGGAGGTGATGGTTAGAAACAAAACATTTTTGAGGAGGAATGGAGTGAAAGGAGAGAGAAAGGATAAATGGGGAAAAATAAGATAGAGAAAAAAACACAGTAACCGTGAAAAAAATTCACAGCAAGTTTCTGTGATAAAAACTTCTTTTCTCAAGTATATAGAGAAGTAAGTCAAACTTATAAGAATACAAGTCATTTACCAATTGATAAATGTTCAAAGGATACGAACATGCAGTTTTCAGATGAAGAAATCAAAGCTATGTATAGTCATATGAAAAAATGCTCTAAATCACTATTGATTAGAGAAGTGCAAATTAAAACAACTCTGAGGTGCCACCACACCTATCAGGTTGATTAATATGGCAGAAAAGGAAAATGACAAATACTGGAGAAAACATGGGAAAATTGGGACACTAAAGCACTATTGATGGAGTTGCGAACTGATCCAACAATTTTTTGAGAACAATTTGGAACTATACCCAAAGGGCTATAAAACTGTGCATACCCTTTGACCGAACAATACCACTACTAAGTCTGTATCTCAAAGAGAGCATGGGGGGGAGGGGGGAGGAGCTATATGTACCAAAAATATATTTATAGCAGCTCTTTTTGTGGTATTAAAGAATTGCGGGATGGCTGAAGAAATTGTGGATATATGATTGTGATGGAATATAATACAATAAAATAAGAAATGACAAGCAGGATGCTCTCAGAAAAACCTGGAAAGACTTACATGAATTGATGCAACATGAAGTGAGCAGAACCAGGAAAAGAGTAACAGCAATAGTGTATGATGATCAACTGTGAGCAACATAGCTATTCTTAACAATACAATGATCCAAGATAATTCCTAAGGAATTATGGAAAATGCTAGAAAGAAGTGATGGAGTCTAAATAAAAATCAAAGAATACTTTCTTACTTGTTTTATTTTTCTTGTTGTTGTTGTTGTTTTGGGGGATTAGCTCTGTTTTCTTTTCTTTCACAACATAACTAATATTGAAATGTTTTGCATGACTGCACATGTATAACCTATATCAAGTTGCTTGCCTTCTTAATGAGGGGGGAAGAGAAAGGGAAGAAAGAGAGGGAGAGAATTTGTAACTTGATTTTTTTAAATGAATGTTAAAAATTGTTTTTATATGTAATTGGAAAAAATAAAGTATTTTTTAAAAAGAAGAGCCATGTATTTTAAATTACTTAGAATCTGATATTGACCATCCATACTTTTCATTTTGTCCTTTTTGCTGACACTGAGAGAGGTCATTACATGTCTAGTGGTCAGTGTACACTCCAAACATGTATCAATAAACACACACATAACAAATTCTTTGATGTTTTAATTTTTTCAAAATATTAACTCAATTAAATTTTTATTAAACTCCCATTTAAAATTAAAGAATTCTATTCAGAGATAATTTATTACAATGGAAAGAGCTCTGTACTAATAGCCCAAAGAATTGGGCTTAGCTCATGGCTTTGCTACTTAGGTATATTCTCTTGGACAATTCATTTAACCGGTATGACCCTTGGTTTCCTCATCTGTAAAATGAAGATAACATAGCTAGTAAGTGTCTGAGGGCAGATTTGAATTCAGATCTTCCTGATTTCAAGTCCAGCTCTGTATGTACTGTACCACTTAGATACCACTTTACAGTAAAACTGAGGCACAACAGTTAAGCGACTTGCTCGGGTTAATATCTGCCTCGGGTAGGATTGGAATTCAAGTCCTCTGGATTGCACCTGAATGATCCTCAGTTTTCTGCTTTCTATTTACAGAGTCATAGCAGGGAGAGAACATAGAACAATATCTGAACTTGAACAGACTTTAAAGATTATCTAGCTCATTTCCTCATTACAGAAAGCACTGAGGATCAGAGAGGGAAAATTAATTGCTTAAGGTCATGTAAGAGGTAAGTAGGAAGACTGGGACTTAAACTGGGTTCTCTAGCTCCAAGTCCAGTTTTTCTTCTGTTTACACCATCTTACAGTGTCCAACCCCACCCAACTCTCACCATCTTCAGGCTCTATCGCTCAGTTATCCCAACATGGCTACTTTCCCCTGAGACTATTGGACTCTCAGGAGTCAATTGTGAAGGGCTATTTTCTTTAGAATTCCCAACTCTTTATGAAAAAAATGGCTAAGACTTTAGTATACCATTCTGGTATCACATCAGTGTATCTGAGCTGAAAAGCTGATGATGGGGTAGCTATGGTCACCAAGAGATTAACAAAAGACAGTCAAAGCAGAAACCAATCAGATAAAATATCACTAAGTTGATCACTGAAAAAAAAACTTCCTGTAGAAGAAAGCCACTTGGAAACAATGTTAGTGTATGATTATAGTGGATAGATAGATAGACAGACAGACAGATAGATAGTTTACTATATATATACATATATATATAGGGGTGTGTGTATACATACACACACATAGATGTATGCATATACATACATAGATGATAGTGTACAGCATAAATAGATGGATATATATACATATGTATAGCTGTAATCTATCTATCTATTATAGATAGGTAGGTGATAGTTTACAGTGTATATAACTGTAATCAATCATCTATTCACTATAGATAGATCAATTACAACTATATATGCTGTAAACTACCATCTATAACTGGTATATCAATAACCAACATATATCTAGTAAACTATTGACTGCAGATAATAGATTACATCATATATATACATACAAACATATGTATGTATATATATACATATGCAGATATATGTGTATATACATTTTTGCAGTAATCTGCCACCTATTTATAGAGTATATATGTATACATATATGCTGTAATCTATTAGAGCAGAAAGAGTGTGTTTTCTCCCACAATTCTCCATCATATTATCAAAACAATCCTGTGAAGCAGACAATGAATTGTTATCCGTATTTTCCAGGTGAGGAATAAATGCAAAGTAAGAAGAATAAGCATGGTATACCTGAATCCTTACTCCCACCCCATCACTGAGTATTAAAAACAAATGTGGAGAAGAAACTCGTTAATGTATTGTCATCAATTGATGTCTCCATTAACAAGAACTGAACAATAAGAAGCTTCAGATAACTCTATCAGGAAGTAGATATTACCTGTATCTGAGGCCTTCATTTCTGTTTCTCACTCCATCGATCTTCATTCAAACACTTTTCACATTCCTCCTACACCCTAGATTTTGGATTGATATATGAAGTCCTAGATTATATTTCTAGATTTTTTTCCCATGATGATATCTTCTTAATCTACAAAATTATTCCATAGGTCCTTCAATCTTAGGAGGCAGCTAGGTGGCACAGTGGATAGGGTGCTGGACCTGGAATCAGAAAAACCTAAATTCAAATCCAGCCTTGGACACTTCCTAGCTATATGACTCTGGGAAAGTCACTTAACTTCTGCCTGCCTCAGTTTCCTCATTAGTAAAATGGGGATAATAATAGCATCTATTTCCCAGAATTGTTGTGAGGGTCAAAGGAGATATTTGTGAAGTGTTTTGCAAACCCTAAAGGACTATATAAATGCTACCTATTATTATTAATATCTTGTGTATTCCTTCTGAATAAGGCATACCACATCAGACCTATATTCCAGTCACAAATCCTGTACCATTTAGTTTCAGTGATACTTATGACCAAAGTTGCTTCCTTGCACTAGGATCTTTGGCTCACCTTGCTTGTTACCCATACTTTGTATACTTGTATAGGGATGGAAGCTGGGGGCTGTAGTGGATAGAGTGTTGGATTTAGAGTTCTGAGTTCAAATCCTTCCTCAGATAGACTGTTACTAGCACGGTGACCCAGAGCAAGCCACTTAACCTTTCTATGACTCAGCTTATTGTAAATAGGCAGCCAGGTGGCCCAGTATAAAGTGGTAGAATTGGAGTCAGGAGTTCAATCTAGCCTCAGACACTTCTTGGCTGTGTGACTCTGGGCAAGTCACTTAACTACTGTCTGCCTCAGTTTCCTCAACTGTGAACTGGGGATAATAATAGCATCTACCTCTCAGGATTGTTGTGGATTGAGGATCAAATGAGACGATATTTTTAAAATGCTTTACAAAACATAATAGCTAGCTTTTATTAGCACTTTGTGTACATATATATATGTATATATACATACAGAGCTATATATAGTGCTATATAAATATATATTTGTGTATACATAGCTATATAAAGTGCTATATAAATTCTAGCTATTATTAAATGCTGGATAATGATAGCACCTACCTCAAAGGTTTGTTGTGAAGACAACATGAGATAATTCACAGAAAGTTCTCTGCAAACCTCTATAAAGCACTATTTAAATGCGAGCTATTGTTATTGTTATTGTTATTGTCTCTCATGTGTTTTAATCTCCTCTATAGGAAGAGCATCATATCTATTACTTAGCTCTGCAAGTGGTCCTTCTTTGTTTTTCTCTCTGTGTCATGTCCTCCCACCCTCCAACCTCTAGCCACAGGTCAGAATTCCCCTCTGCCTCTTCAGATTCTTTTTCTTCATTGTTTTCTACCTTGAAGTCCTACTTGGATTTATTCAAGGAAGATTTCATTTACCTGATCACTAGGCAACTTCATTACTGCTGAGAAGCTCTAACAAAAGGCTTATGGGAAAAGAGGCTGAAATTATTGATGAAAAATGGAGTTTATATATTTCCATCATCCATGCTATGCCTGTTTTCCATTACCGTAACTACTCAGGTTCGTTGTATTGAGAAGAGTGACTTACAATACCTTAGAGCACTACATCTGGGCAAAACAGGATAAGGGAACAGCACCCACCACCTGGGAAAACATAGGCTTATTAATAACCATAACTCACCTTTGTCTAGGGCTGTAAGGTTTACAAAGGGCTGTTGTGAGGAAATCACTACATCCTGCTGCCTCTTAACATCCCTGTCTTGTCAGATCTGGTATTTTTTTTTTCAGTTTTATTTTAGTGACTGCGAAGAAGAAGACTTTGCAAATGGAGCTTCAGTTATGTGGTAGTGAAGAAACATCATAATTTTTCCCTTGATCGCTGAATTCCAGTCCAGAGAGCCAGACTCAAGGAATATTTTTAAGTGAATAGGAAGGACACTTCTACTCTTTTCACTTAGAGGAAATGAAAAGCAGATATACTTTGCACCTTTCCCACATACTTACCATGCTCCAAATTACATTATTGTTATTTGTGTATATACTCTATCTCTTCAAGTAGACCATAGACTTGTTAACAGAAAGGATGGTTTCTTATTCATCTTTGTATTGCCTCTAGTACTGAGCATAGAGCCTTATGCATAATAACTACAACAACTCATATTTATATCATTCTTGGAGGGGGTAATAATCCCCCCCAAACAAGCATTTTACATAATATTTAGAGCTGAAAATAAAAAAAAATACTTAGAGGACATAAGACAGGTAGAACATAGCAGAGTCCATATACAAACCAGGACTTCTGACATCAAATTCAATACCCTCTCTATCACACTGCTCTGCCTTTATAAATTATGTCATTTGATCTAAGTTTTTTTATACATGGGCAGATAGGTGGTACAGTAGATAGAGTGCCAGGCCTGGAGTCAGAAAGACCTGAGTTAAAATTCCACCTCAGACACTTACACCTGAGCAAGTCACTTAATCCTGTTTGCCTCAGTTTCCTCATCTGTAAAATGAGCTGGAAAAGGAAATGGCAAACTATTCCAGTACCTTTGCCAAAAAAATCCCAAATGGGGCCATAAAGAGTTGGACATGACTGAAATGACTGAATAACAACAAAATCTTTATTCCTGAAGGTTTTTATCAGAGAGGATTCATGCTTTGGAGAAAGATTGAACTAAATGTCCTCTGAGTTCCCTTTTCACCCTAGGAATCTGTTACTCAAATGCTCTTCACAATAACCCTGTGTGGTAGGTAGTGCAAGTGTTATTCTACCCACTTTTCAGGTAAGGACACTAAGTTTCAGAGAGGTGAAATGTCTTGCCCAAGGCAAGTAGATAAGAAGATCAGCCCTCTGCAGACTCAATAAATATTTGTTGAGTGAATTACATAATGTTATCTTTCTCCTTGTGATTAGTTTGGCATGATTGGAAAGAAAACTTCTAAAGCAAGGGCCTCGATATACAATATACTTTCAGTTTCCCAGGGAGCACTTTCTTCTGAGATGAAGTAGTCATTATTAATATTTTCCCCTCTTATTCAGCAGAGCATTGCAAAAGAAGTTTTACTATCTTTCTGGACCTAGCCATATTCATCATGCACATGATGATTATACAAAGCATTTGGAATTGGGGGGAAGGGAGAGAGGAGGGGAAGTCACCCATTCAACAACACCTTTTGTACTGTCACAGCCCAGCTTTATGTAAAGAACAGCATTGTTCCATTTGTAGAAATCAAATACAATATATTTTCTTAAACCCTTATGTTCCATTTTGTTTTTACATCGTAAATGGTGTTACCTTGTCAAGTGAACACACTGATCCAGATTGACGGTCACCCTCCCCCTTCATTATTTAACATTATTAGTTTTTGTTATATTTTTTATTCAAATCAGTAATTACTCTTTATTTTTGCTTTTCTTTTTTCATTCCCTGAGCTTTGCATTTCATCATTCTTTCTCCTAAATGTGTGAAATAGCTTTAACGTTCCCCATAATCATACTTAATATTCTACAAATTAATGGCTGTTCTTTCACAATTAGTCTTTTTTTGGCACCTTTTATGGCTGCTAATAGGCACATGTATGTAACACACAGGGCGCACTGGTGGGATTTAAGATGCAAGACCGTAAAAAATAGAACATAAGAAAGAAAATAGTCATTGACAGCAAAACATTATCTGTTGAAGGCAGAATGGTATAGGAGAGAGCATTGAACTAGGAGTAAAGTCAGGATTCCTGGGCATTCTAGCCCTGGTGAAATGAAATGACCTTAGGCAAATTACTTGGTTTCTTTGGTTTTCAGTTTCTTCTTCTGTGAAATAAAGGGATCAGACTAAATGTTCTGTATGGTCCCCTCTAGTTCTAATTTCGTGTGTTCTATGCTTCTAGGTTCCTCTCATCTCTAATATCCTTTGTTCCCAAGCCCCTTCAATCTCTGGCGTTTGGCATTCTGTGATCTTATTTAAATTCTCAGTGACAGATGACAGTATACAATATCTCCAGGATGGAGTATTTACAAAACTACTTTAAAAGAATTTCATGTCATTAATCATAAGTTCTTAATAATAAGTCTTCTCTCATTTGTTCTAATCTAGCTAAATGGCCTTGTAAATATTTTCAGTCATTTTCTTTGTAAATGCAAGTTGGAAAATCACAGTCTTCTCATCCAATTTCCAACTCAAACACTGTATTATAGATTTTTTTTCCTCCTCTAACTCTGCCTTGGTCCACTAAATATTCTAGGCATACAGGAATC
This sequence comes from Vombatus ursinus, assembly GCF_900497805.2. Taxonomy (NCBI): domain Eukaryota; kingdom Metazoa; phylum Chordata; class Mammalia; order Diprotodontia; family Vombatidae; genus Vombatus; species Vombatus ursinus. Next base: position 1,368,687 of record NW_020947062.1, on the reverse strand, counting down.
TTTCATTTGATTCATTCTAATAATTTTTTAGTCAATATAACTTTTTAGACTCTATTGGTATTACAAATTAAATATTATTTATGACTTCAATTTGCATCCTGTTTGGATTATACATGCACAAAGCTGACTTGGCTATCACCATTATTACATTGTTTTATACCACTCCTAGAATTAAACTCCATTCTTGTCTTTAAATGGTTTATTGTCCTTGTCTCTTTTGTTCTGCATTGTACAGCGCATGTTTAATTTTGGGAGCCAAGTGCATATGGCTGACTTGGCTATTGTCCATTATCTTCACCATTGTTGCCCAAAAATGAGCACTTTATTATTACTTTTTTCATAATTTCAATTAACAGATGTGTGTTCACATTCCCATAGTTTCCATACTATGCAACTGCCGCCAAAAGAGGACTTAGAGGTCATCCACTAAATAAAGACCAAACTCCTGATCCTGACATTAGAGAACTTCCACAACCTGGCACCACTCTTTTTCAACCTTATCTCAAAACTACTTCCCCACCACAAACTCTTTCCTTCAGCCAAACTGAATTCACTATTCTCCACACATATATGCAAACCCCATAAGTTAGTTCTTCTGTGCCTTTACTTACCTAATTTGCAATGCCAGTACACTAGGGGTATACTGGTTAATGTTTAATAACAATCTTTCAAGGGGAAAAACACTTTTAAATTTAAGCTGCATAATGAACATTTTCTCAATGATTTTCTTGAGTCTAGACAATCAACAAAATAGTAAATCAAGCCCGGATTTGTAGACTTTGCTGATTTCCAGGGTGCAAATTCTCACACTGAAAATTTAACAACTGCTTTGCGTTGGTTTGAGCAAGCTCCAGCACACCCCTGTCCCTATCTCTTCCTATTTGTATTTCTGCCTTTTGAAACTCTACCCATCCTTCAAGGCACAACTGCAATGCCATCTCCTTCATCAAAACTTCACTGATCCCTTCTCATTCTAGATGGAAATAATCTTTCCTCCCTCGGTTTTCACTCAGCATTTTGTTTGCACTTCTCTTATATGCTTCTAATGTTACAGTTTATATCATATTTATTTGAGTATATCATTCAGTTCTCCCATACTAGTAATAATTACAATTCACATAATAATCTCTCATTTACATGGCACTTAAAGGTTTATAAAGCACTTGCTTCACAATGCTAAATTGATCATTTTAATACTTCCATCCATTGTTCCTAATTCTGTCCATTGGGACCAAACTGAATAAGTCTCATCCCTCTTTGATATGACAGTCCTTTGAATATTTGAGAACTGCTATCATGGCCACCCTAAGTCTTCTCTTCTTCAGACCAGACACCCCTGATCTCTTCAATATTTAGTGAAATCAAGGCCTTTTACCATTGTCTATTGCCCTCCTCTGGATTGTCAATAAATTAACATTTATTAAGTGCCTACCATGTGCCAGGCATGGTGCTAAGCCCTGAGGATACAAAAAAAAGCAAAAGACAATCCCTGAGCTTGAGTAGCTCACAATCTAATGGGAGAGAGATCATGCTATCAAACATTCACAAAGCAAGCTATGTACAGAATAAATAAGAAATAACAGGGAGAAAGCAGTAGAATTAAGAACAGTTGGGGAAAGCTTCCTGTAAAGGATGGGATTTGAGTTGGAACTTAAGGGAAGCTAGGGGAGTCAGTAGATAGATCCAAAGAGGGAGGGAGTTCCCTCTGGCTGGGGAACAGCCAGAAAAAAAATGTCCAGAACTAAGAGATGAGTGTCTTATTCATGGAACAGCCAGATCAGTGTTACCAGATAGAAGAGTACATATCAGGGAGTAAGATGTTAGAATACTTGAAAGGTAGGAGTAGGGTAGGTTATGAAGGACTTCAAATGCCAAACAGAGCCTTTTGTATTTGATCCTAGAGGCAATAGGGACCCACTGGAGTTTATTGGGGGTAAGGCGTAACATGGTCCGACCTATGCTTTAGGAAAATCACTTTGGTGGCTGAATGAAGGATGGATTGTAGTGGGTAGAGACTTGAGGCAGGCAAACCCACCAATAGGCTATCACAGTAGTCCAAGTATGAGGTGACAAGAACCTGTACCAGAGTAGTGACAAAGTCAGATGAGAGAAAGGGGCTTATTCAAGAGATGTTACAAAGGTGAAAAGCCTTGACAACAGATTGGATATGGGAATGTTATATGGGAATAGTGAGGAGTCCAAGATGACTCAGTCTGAGGATGATATCACCCTCTACAGTAATAGGAATGGTAGGGGACAGGGAGGAACGACCAGTCCTATGCATAAAACCATTTATAACATTTATATAGTGATTACTATTTGACAAGCACTGTGCTAAGCACTTGGCAATTATTATCTTATTTGATCCTAACAACCCTGGGACATAGGCGCTATTTATTCTTTCACATTTTACAGGTGAGGAAACTGAGGCAAACAGAGGTTAAGTGACTTGCTCCGAGTCACACAGCTAATAAGTGCCTGGCACTGAATTTAAAATCAGGTCATGCTGACTCCAGGCTCAGCACTCTATGCACTGTGCCACCTACCTGCCCCAACTAACAAGAAGGGGTCAGGTCTGCTTGAAGATGCTCCAAGGAGGTAGAACCCACTGACTCCCAAGGTAGACCATGCCACTTTTAGACAGTGCAAGTTTTATGAAATTTTCTTTGATATCAAGTCTTAAATGATCTTTTGGCACCTACCACCCATTGCTTCTGGTTCTGTCCAAACATAACAAATCTAATCCCTCCTCCAGAAAATGACCCTTCAAACACTTGGAGGTTAATGTGTCCTTACTGAATCTTGTCTTCTTCTGGCTAAACATCCCCAATTCCTGCAATGGCTCCTCAGTCTGACATGAATGTGAGGCCCTTTATCATCCTAGTTACCCTTCTCTGGGCACTTTCCAGCTTATCTGCCTCCTTCTTAAACTATGGTATGCCCAGAACTGAACACAGCATTCCAGATGGGGTTTAATGAGGGTAAAGTTCAGTGGGACAGTCTCTTCCCTATTCCTGGAAGCCATGTCACTCTTCGTGAAGCTCAGGATGGCATGAGCTTTTGTGGCTGCCATATCACACTGCTGGCTCTTATTGAGCTTGAAGTCCACTAGAACCCAAGGATTTTTTTTTCAGGACAACTGCAGTCTAACAATCCCTCCCTTATTGTATATTTATGGTGCTGGTTTTATTTTTGTGCAAGACTTTACTTTTATTCCTATTGAATTTCATCTAATTAGACTCAGTCCAATGTTCTAACCTGTCACATTCTTTTGCATCCTGACTCTTTTATTCACTGTGTTAGGTACCCCAAATCCAGCCTTGAATCATCTACAAATTTGATAGGCATATTATGTATGCCTTTATACAAGTCTGATAAAAGTATTAAATAGATTATTAACAATTATTATATAATACTAATGTAATTAATATTATAATGGGGACTTTGGAAGACCATCTTTAAGAATCAAAAGAATTCATATCTAATAGTGAAATTTCAAGTATCTTGAACAAATGAATGCGACTAATAATAATATAATTATTCCATAGTCCTACAGGGTTGGTTGCTGGTAAAATGTGAGGTAGGCAAGATTTGCCTTCAAGGTTTATCTTTCTTCCTACATATTCTTGCCCCTTTTTCGCATAAACACACGCACACATACATACAACTGTCTAGGGCTCTCCTAATGCTCCTGCCTATGTAGGAATTGTCTTCCTCCCTCTCCCCAATCCTAATTCCAAATTTCCTGCATATTAAATTTGAGTTAGGAAGGAAGAAAGAAGGAATAAATATTTATATAGTACTTGCTATGTTGTGCTAAGTGATTTTACAAATATTATGTCATTTGATTTTCATGATAACCTTTAAGGGTAGGTTTTTACAGTTTTACAGTTGAGGAAACTGAGGCAAGCAGAGGCTGTGACTTACCCAGGGTCATATAACTAATAAGTGTCTGAGGGCAGATTTGAACTGACTCTGTAGTTCTCTAGAGTTGACGCCAGATCTTTCCTGTTAGCTTCCTACCAAAATTCATATACCCTTTGTCCCATTTTCTCAAGACCCTGCTCTCTGCTATGTAGAATTTGATCAACTAATTTGAAACAAAGTGTGAACTGGTCAATAAGCATTTATTAGGTACTTACTACATATCAGATACTGTGGATATAAATTCAACTCTGAAATAATCCCTGCCATCAAGGAACTTGAAATCTTCTTGGAGTGGCATGTACATATAATTATCTACAAAATAAATATGAGGTAATTGATGAGCAGTGGCACTAGAAGTTGAGACATTAGCAATCAATCATTATGAGGGAGAGTTTGATCTGAGCTTTGAAGGAAAACAGGAATTCTAAAAAGTGTGGCTGAAGAAAGAGTACATTCCAGACATGGAGGACAATCCATGCAAAGGTGTGGAGATGAGATATGGAATATTCTACGTGAGAAATATCAAGAAGGCAATTTTGGTTGGACCACATGTGAAGGGTCCAATGTGTGAAGGGGAACAATTTACAGTAAGCCTGGATAGAGTAAGTTGGAGTTAGGTTAATAGCCAGTAATGACTATTCTCTCATTCTTTTCATGTGGATTCTGCTACCTGAGTGACCTTCGGCAAGTCATTTGACATTTCTGGGCCTCAATAAACTTATTTTTAAAATGACATGTTTGAAGGGGCAGCTAGATAGTACTATGGATATAGCGCCAGCCCTAGAATAAGGAGAACACAAGTTCAAATCCGACCTCAGACACTTACTAACTAGGTGACTGGCAACCTAACCCCATGTGTCTCCAAAAACAAAAAGAAAAGAAAAAAAGAAAGAAAGCAAATGACATGGTTGAACTCTGAGATGACCTCTCAGGCACCAACAATTTATATCTAGATCTATGATCCTATGATTCTCTGACAGAAATTTATAAAGAATCATAGGATATTTGAGCTAGAAGTGGCCTTAGAATATAGAACCACACACTTCAGTGACTGAAATGAACCTTAGAACACAGAATGCTTGAGCTGAAAGGGACTATAGTCTTAGAACCTAGAAAGAGCTGGAAGAGGCCTCAGGAAAATGAACCATAGAATTAGAAGGGACCTTAGATTCACAAAGCATAGAATACTAAAGTAGTGGAAAACCTTAAAGACTATCCAGGCCAGGGTTTGGGGTTCTTAACCTTTTCTATATCATTGACTCCTTTGGCAGTCTGGTGAAGGTCATGGACTCTTCATAATAATGTTATAAAAATACATAAAATGAAATACATAGGATTACAAAGATAAACAATTATATTGAAATAAAGATGTAGTTTTTTGTTTTTTTTTTTCCCATCCACTATCACAGATCTTCTTGAAATCTGTCCATAGAACTCTTAATGGCAGGTTAGTGGGATATCAGATCCCTCTGATTCATTTTGTTTCATGGACCTCAGATTAAGAACCTCTGGTGTAGGCCAAATCAATTATTTTACCAGTAGAAATCTCAGGCCAAAGAGGAAAAATAACTTATAAGGTCACACAGCCAGTTAGTGACAGAGTCAGACTTAGAATTCAGGTCTCCTGAGTCTAAGTCATAGAGTCAAAGAGTCAGAAGGCGGCCTCTGGAGTCATCTAGTCTGGCCTTTATTTAAGCAGAAATCCCGTCTGCAGCCATTCTGACAAGTGGACATATAGCTCTCGTTTTCCACCATACCGGGCTGTCTCCATTTAAATAGAAGACTCAATGTACTAACCTATAGAAATGGCTAAAGTGGGAATTGGAAGCATCAGAGAAAGGTTAGTAGGGGAAGAACTTTATCCTCCTTACGTTACAACCCCTTGGCAGCCCCATAGGACCATCCCAACAGACCAATTAATTTACTCAGATGAAACTTGGATTCCAAGGAAATCGTTTCCCTCTCCACTCCATTTTCAAAACACTTGAGGGCTCACAGGTGAACCCACAAAAGAGGATGCTTGTCCTATGGTTATCATCACTCCTATTTCTACAGCGCTTTAAAGTTAATGAAGTCATTTCCTCACAACATCCCTGATGTACATTATCCTTCTAGGCTTGTTACTAACTTGCTATGCAACCTTGTATTAGATACTTCTCCGCTATGCCACCCCCTGCCTTGCAGTTTTTTCATTAGACAATAGAAGTATTATTATCATTATCTTGTTGTTTGTTGTTTAGACATTTCAGTCATGTCCAACTCCTCATGACCCTATTTTGGGGGTTTTCTTGGCAAAGAATACTGCAGTGGTTTGTCATTTCCTTCTCCAATTCATTTTACAGATGAGGAAACTGTGGCAGACAAGGTTAAGGGATTTGCCCAGGGTCACACTAGTAGGTGTCTGAGGTCAGATTTGAACTCAGGTCTTTCTGACTCCAGGCCCAGCATTCTATCCACTGTGCCACTTAGCCACGCCTATCATTATCTTACAGATTGAGGAAATTGAGTTTCAAATTGGTGAAGAGATTGGCTCAGGGTCACACAGCTAAAACACATTGGAGCTAAGAGTCAAATTCAGGTGTGATAGGCATCCTGTATTTTTGTGACCTTGCCTATGGTCATGGCTACTAAGTCTTCAAGAGGGGATTCGTGGCCTTTATCATTCATTTAAGTTGTTCCATTGGGAGATAGAAAAGGGCAATGGACAAAGCCCAGTACATCCGGTCTCAGGAGGACCAGATTTCAAATACTAGCTCTGTTACTTCCTATTCCTCTATATGACTTTGGGTAACTAAATTCAATTCAATAAATATTTATTAAGTACCTACTATGTGGCAGGCACTGTGCCAAGCACTGGGGGTACAATAAAAGGCAAAAGACAGTCCCTGTCATCATGGAGCTTACAATCTAAGTCACTAACCTCTCTGTAACCTCAGTTTCTTCCCCTATAAAATGAGGGGGTTGGAATAGATGACCTTTAAGATCGCTTTCAGCTCAGATCTATGATCTTTCCAAAGTATTCAGTAAGATATAGCATCAGAGAGTAATTTTATTGAACTAAAAGGAATTAAATTGTGTGCCAGATACTTGGTTTGGTGTTAGAAAATCAAATTGAAGTCCCAGTTCTGCTGCCTGGGACCAATTCACTTGACTTCTCTGAGGTTCAGTTTCCTCATCTGCAAAATGGGAACAATAATACTTGCCCTTCCTTCCTCACGGAGTTGTGAGAATCAAATGAAATAGTAGATAGGAAGCACTTTTTATTGCTAATAATGATGGGAGATATCACTGTGCTGTAAGAAATGATGAGCTCGATGATCTTAGAAAAACATAGATAGACTTGCACAAAATAATGAAGAGCAAAATGAGCAGAACCAAGAGAATGTTGTATACAGTAATAGCAATATTGTTTTAAGAACAGCTTTGAGTGACTAAATCATTTTGATATTATAAATACCCAAATTGACTGCAAAAGAACATATGAAAGAACATTCTGTCTATCCAGGGAAAGAACTGATAAATAGATGTATAGAATGATTTAACATATTTTATTTATACACACACACATTTGTGTCTAATGGTGGCCATCTCTAGCGTGGGGGGAGGGGAAGGGAAGAAAAAAAGGAAATTTATATAACTTTATTAAACATTTTAAAAGGAATAGCAAGTTATACATAATAGATTTATAGTTTCATGTGCAATTCTCTTTTTTTGTTATGTTATGGAAATGCTTGTTTTACTCCATAAATTAAAAACAAAATAAATATATTTTTTAAAAATTTAAGTGGGAAATATTTAACAAAATAAATGAAAATATAATAGAACATAGATAATGTTTGTATATGGTTTTCTAAGTCAGTATGTGACCAGCAGGGATTCTTATGTATGGTTTAGTGGCCCCTGTTTCTATCAGGGTTTGAGACCACTACATTTCACCATGCTATACTGTCCCTTATTATAATGTTGATTTGTTGGCAGCAAAGAGGCCTAAGTCTATATAATATATATATATATATATATATATATATATTTTTTTTTTTACCTGAACTGATGTTCACAACAACCCTGAGAAGTAGACAATAAGAGTTTTATTGCATCTATTTTATAGATGGGGAAACAGACTGTGAAAAGAACTTGCTCAAGATTATAAGCTTCCGGGGCAGCTAGGCGGCGCAGTGGATAGAGCACCAGCCCTGAAGTCAGGAGGACCTGAGTTCAAATGCAGCCTCAGACCAAACACTTGACACTTACTAGCTGTGTGACCCTGGGCAAGTCATTTAACCCTAATTGCCTAAAAAAAAGAAAAAAAAAGATTACAAGCTTCTTAAGGGGAAAGAACTGGGATTCATATTTCATTCTGAGTACAGGGATGGGCTGGAGGCAGCCAGAGCCCACTGGAACTGATTGTTAAATTTTTAGTGTGACCATTTATACTATGGAAAACATGCAAACACTATACATCAGGGCCTGATTTATTGTCTAGATTTGTATAGATTGTCTTGACTTAAGAAACTAATGGAGAAAATGTTAATAATGCAGATTGAACTTAAAAGTGTGTTGTGTATTCATGAAAGCCATTTTGCAGAGTTGATGATTCAATATTTCCTAGCACACTCCAGCCTCACTCCCTTTCCCCTATTCTTTCTACTACAACATATCAGCCTTCCTTAAGAGGCATTGGATTTCTCAGTATTAATCATAGCCACTTGACTCTTTTCAGAATTCATTTTCTCCCCCTGTGATCAATGAGAATAAAACCTCAGTCTGTTATGGTTGAAAAGAAAAGTTTCTGCTCTGAAGTATTAGCAGTAGTGGTCTATCTCAAGGGCCTGATTGTCTAGTCCAGTTTCACCACTATGAAACCCAGAGTGGGGATATGAAAATGTGGTTAGATCAGGCCATCAGCTTCTGGGGGGGGGGGGGGGGGGGGGGGGGGACAGGGGGGGAGGGGGGGGGGGGGGGGGGGGGGCGGTGAAGGGCACAAGGAGAGAGAGCCAACAACTTCCATCTGCAAGCAGTCCAAGTGGAGCAAACTTCAAAACATCCTCAATTAATCAGCCAGTCAATCAATAAGCATTTGTTAAGAACTGTGTGCCAGGCACTTGTAATGAAAATTACTGGAAAATGAGAACTTTTTGTTGTTGTTTTAGGATGTTGGTTTTTTTTTTTAATTTACCCAAGCAACAATACCATTTTTAGAAGTTGAGGCAGGTAGGTGGTAGAGTGAATAGAGTGCTGGACTTGGAGTCTGGAAGGCCTGACTTCAATTCCTTCCTCAGACACTTGCTAGTTGTATGACTCTGGGAAAGTTACTTAACCTCTAACTCAGTTTCCTAATCTGGAAAATGGGGATAGTAATAGCACCTGCCTTCTAAGGTTGTTGTAATGACAAAATTAGATATTCGTAAAGCACTTTGCAAACCTTAAGTTGTTGTTGTTATAAGTAAATGTCACTTTCTACCTTACATTAATAACATTATCTCACTCTACTCATTCACATACTCAGCAGTGTAGTCAAACTGTACTGCTGAGATATTCCCTGTCCTGTTGTTCCTTCTACATTTCAATGCCTTTGCTTGTTGTTATTTGCTATCCTTGGTCTTTGGTATGGGATCTTTCACTCCTCAACCCCTCCCCCATCTCCACTTGTTGAAACCTCTCCCTTCTTAAAAGTTTCTACCTCCTAATTAAGCTTTCTACAGAAAAAACAATATCAGCCTGGGTCCTCATCATGTAAACTAGGCCAGTTCTTCCTCCACCCCACCTACTACCACTTTTTCGATTTGCACCTGTGATTTCATTGCAAACTGTAATTGCTGACTGTGATAGGACCAAGGTTTTCCCATTTTTCCAAAATAGGGATTAATTTTCCCTAAAAATGGCCAACACTACCTCTAGAACCTCACTGGTTTCTGCTTTCTTTGATGCAACTTCCTGGTCACCTAAGAGCATAAAAAAATCCAACCTACGTGGGGTCCGGTTTTTCTGATTTGGTGAATGCCTAATGAAAGACCATATGAATTACCATACCCTGCCCTGCTGAAGAAACATTTTTCTGTATGGAGATGATAGGAAGGGTGGAAGAGGTGGCAAGGGCACATCTATAAATGCCAAATGCCCCAGTATCCTTGCCAGGTTAGGGCAAAGTAAATCTCCTCTTGTTAATTGATTAGACACTTGAGTGCCTCATTTCACCACCAAATCAAACCTAAACTAACATGGTATTTATTGGCTCTAGACCAGTCCCTAATATTAAAGAAACACACTCTACCAAACAGCCAAAACTGTTCTCCAGCTTAGTCTTAGAGAGTGCCCTGGAGCACAGAGTTGTTAAAAGTGGCTTGCCCAAGGTCGTGAAGTCTCTAACAGAAGCTGCACTTGAGCCCATGTGAAGTTTTCTTAACTTCAAGGCCTGTTCTCTGGCCACTGTGCTAATCCTGTCATCCCAGATTAACAACAAGAGTAAATTCTAAGATTCTAGGGAAGGTTTGTTGTTGGGTTTTTTTTTCTAAATCATAATGGATCTACTAATGTGCTTTTTGTGTAATATTTCATATTGTTATCTGTGTTTTGTCTTATCCTGCTACTCACCATTTAAAGTTCGATTAGGGCAGGAATTGTGTCTCATCTGAACTTTGTTTCTTTCCCTACAAGTGGCAAACATGGTGTTCTACAAACAGCAGTCACTTAATAAATGTTTGATGAATTGAACTAGTCAAGAACATACAGCTAGTTAGTGTCAAAACTGGGCCTTGAACCTGGGATTCCTGACACCTAGGTTCAGTGATCTTTTCATCACAACACTTCGTTCAACTCTACTATCTAATTCCTTGCCTTCCTTCAAAATCAAGCTGACCTGCCAACTTCCCTACCGAACACTGAATCCCAGAACATCAGAACTGCAAGAGACCTGAGACGCTGTCTGATCCAACTATCTCATTTTTCAGAAGAAACTGAATGAAATGACCTAATCTTGAAACAAGTTAAAGGCAAAAATGAAACTGGAAGGCAGTCCTCCTGATTGACTAAATGCCTCCGTGCCCCTTGGACCGTACCTCAGAGATCTGTTGCCCTGAACTCCTGCGGCATTTCCCCTTCCTCTCTGTACTTAGCACAGTGGCTGACACATAGTAAGTGCTTAATGAGTTCTCGTTGACTAACTGGCTTGTTGACTATGCTGATCACTGAACCCTTGGCAGATATTATCTTGTATTTTCAGCTATTTCTTCATTTGTGTCTGACCTGTGTAAAAATCACTACTCTGGCTCCCACTGTCTAAAAACCAGGTATGTTATATTTTACCTCTGCCCCAGGGTTCTCTGGCACCCTTAATGGATCTGAGGTATCTCTGTATCCCCCACTGGTTCAAACACTTCACCAATTGTGTTCCCCCCAATTTTAGGGGTTTTCCCAGCACCCCAGTTACATTTAATCATTTAACAGTCAGATTAGCAAGAACAAAGAAATATATACCCATTCTTCCCAATACCTGAGGGCATAATTGTATGCCCTCTCAGTCTCCAGGGAGGAGAGAAGTTTAGATTCATAGCTTTGTTTAGTTCTGATACAGCATCAATTCCACCAAGGTCCAAGTCCAAAGACCCTCTGGGCTTGTGTAGGCACTTTAGTTTCTCAGGGCTTTCCTGCTGCAATGGAAACAACATCTGGCCTGGAATCCTGTCTTCAAGGTCACCATTGCTTAAGCTGCCAGGTTCAGGGACTCCACCTCCTGCACCTAGAACTGAAAAGGACAAATGAAGCAGACAAAACCCCCCTAGCCTATTTCAGATTGGGTGGAGACAGAGTGTGTGGAAGGAAAAGACAAAGATAAAAGAACCTCTTATAATATCATATTTACACAGTGAAGTCTGTCCTAAATTTTGTCAGATGGGCCTACATTCTTACCTTTACTCCACCCCATCTGCCATTTTGAATTATCACCTAGAGCAAGAGTTCTTTATCTGGAGTCTATAAACCCCTTGATTTCAGGAGATCTCTGAACCTAGATGGGGGGAAATTATATCTTTATTTCAATATAATTTGTTTCTCTTTGTAATCCCACAAAATTCATGTTATGCATTTAAATACTTTATTCTGAGAAGGTGTCCATAGGTTTCACCAGACTAGCAAAGGGGTATGTGACAAAAACAGTTTAAGAATCCCTGACTAAAGGTATCAACTCAAAATCTCAAAGCACTCATTTGGGCTAGTGTACAAAATGTTTTCTCCTTGCCACTCAGAAAGAAGTCCTAAACTTGTAAGGATGGAGTATAAATAAATGTTATTACTTCTATAATTATAAGACTATGAATAGGCCAATCCAGAGGTCTTATAGCATGTAAGATCTTGGATTAGCTTCTACATACATTCTAATGTAACCCTATAATTATAAGACTATGAACAGGCCAATCCAGAGGTCTTATAGCATGTAAGATCTTGGATTAGCTTCTACATACATTCTAATGTAACCCTTTGACTCCTCAGTCTTTTCAACTATAAACTGAAAGGATTTTAATTAGAAGATTTCTAAAATTCTGTCTAGCCTTAAATCCCCATGACCATCCAGATTTTCACAGCACAAGACTTTTGCTGACCAACTTGGGGCAGGTAGAGGTATGTACTTTTTATCTACTTCATTGTTCAATGGGATAACATACTAGTTTTCAGAATAATTAGTCTGAGAGTTTGATGATTTGGTGTACAATTAGAGAATTAACACAAACACTTTCTTTTTAACCTTCATTGAGGCTAATCACCCCAGGTGGGAATAGGAGAATATTACACTTTGAAAGAAGGAAAATAGTATTCCAAGAACCTCTAAGTATATGAATCATTGAGGCTGGCTTTTTCCTACAGATTTGCAGTCCCTGGTAGTGATTGGGTATACGTTAGACGAATAGTCATAAGAGATTTACAGAATGGTAGTAGTTCACATTTTTCTAGTGCCTCCCAATTTACAAAGCACCAATTTCCTCTGGGCACTGGGAGGAAAGTAGTTAGATTTTTATTGTACTCATTTAAAAAAAAGAGAGAGAGAGACTGAGACTGAGAGAGGGGAAGTGACCTGCCTAAGATTACACAAGCAGTTTAATGGGAGAGAGAAAGCCTCAGACCTAGGCCACCCAGCTCTCAGTCCAGTGCCCTTTACACAATTCCAGAATGATTTATTCAGATATTCCTGCATATAGAGAATTGTAATAAATACAATTTCCTCATTTGAAGAACCACTCTTTCTCAGTTTCATTCAACCAACATTTATTAAAGTAAACCAAATCCCAAAGCCCATTGGTATGTGTTTCTCTCCATACTGGAGGAGATCAATACCCCATAACTGTGTGAAGAGTGGGATAGCGTTGGCAAGAATGGGAAAAAGGAGAGCTCTTCTGTTTTCTTTGAGTTACTTAATTTTTTTTCAAGGTGTCTAGTCCTTTTGGGCACTTCTTCAAGAGAGAAGATGGAAGATGCCCACCCTACTTCATGGTGCTGAAGGAAGACTCTGGAAAGAAGCTGATATGAGAGGAGCTGACAGTCTCCAACACATCCATTTCTCCAACTTGCTACAGTAGAGGCTTTGGGGTACTTCCTCTTAGGTGAGATCTAGGACTGAGTGGAGTTATCTCAATGGGAGGACTACTTTGCTCTGTAGTTCTGGTATTTATTTTCCTACATATGCTTTCTCCTGATCTTATTGGGAAGGTTTCTAGCTTGTCCCCATTACAGATAATGCTTGCTCTTGGTTTTAGATTGATACTACCTATCCTTTTTAAGAAGGGCTCAATTTATTCCTATGGTTTCTAGTGTGTTGTTTTTTTTTTAATAAAAATGGGTGTTGTATTCCATTAAAAAAAACTTTTTCTGCATCTATTGATATAATCATGTGATTTTTGTTGTTTGTGTTATTGATACAGTCAATTATGCTTATGGTGTTCCTAATATTGAACCATTCCTGATATAAATCCTACCTGGTCACAGTGTATGATCTTTGTGATCTATTGCTGTAATCCCTTGCAAGTATTTTATTTAAAATTTTTGCATCACTATTCATGAGGGAAATTGTCCTATAGTTTTCTTTCTCTGTTTTTGCTCTGTCTGGTTTAGGTATCAAAACCATATTTATGTCATAAAAGGAATTTGGTAGGACTCCTTCTTTGCCTATTTTTCAAATATTTTATATGATAATGGGATTAATTGTTCCTTAAATATATGTGACCTGAGTGAATTAAACTAAGAATCTGGTCCTAGGGATTTTCTCAGGGAGCTTAATTATGGTTTGTTCAGTTTCTTTTTCTAAGATAAGGTCATTTATTCTTTTCCTCTTTTCTTAATCTGAACAATTTACATTTTTATAAATATTCATCTACTTTGCTTATATTGTCAGTTTTACTAGGACAGAATTGGGCAAAATTAAAATTAAAAGTAATAATTTCTTTAACTTCATCTTCATTGGTTGTGCACTTACCCTTTTCATTTTCGATTCTGGCAATTTGGTTTTCTATTTCTTTTTTAAATTACATTAACCTATTTATTTGTTTTCTTGGTTTTTTTCCCATAAAACTAGCTTCTAGTTTTATTTATCAGTTCAATTGTTTGTTTTGTTTGCTTTCAATTTGATTCATCTCTCCTTTGATTGTCAGGATTTGAATGTTAATGTTTAATTGGGCATTTTCCGTTTGTTCTTTTTTTAAGTTTTTTTTTTTAGTTGCATGCCCAATTCATTGATCTGCTCTTTTACTCTTTTATTGATGTATGCATTTAGAAATATAAATTTTCCTCTAGGTAGGATGCTTTGGCTGCATCCAACAACTTTTGGTGTATTGTCTCATTATTGTCATTCATTTTATGTTGATTGTTAGTTTCAAATTATTTTTTAATCTATGCTTCCATGGTCCTTTATTGAATGTAATTTTTATTTTGTCATATTCTGGAAAGGGTCCATAAAAAAAAACATTTTTCCTTAGAAGCAAGAACTTGATATAATGGTGCACCAAATCCTAGGAAGAGCCTCATACAAATTGAAGGAAACTAAAAAAAAAAAAAATTGATGGGGGGAGGGGCAGGATGAACTATCTTTACTCTATGACTTTTCACTTGCTATCTCCCATGTTTGCAATGTCTTCTCTCCTGATCTCAGTCACCCAGCTTCCCTGTCTTCCTTCAAGTCTTAGTTAAAATCCCACCTTCTGAAAGAAACCTTTCATGGAACCCCTCACACACATACACACCCACACACACACATATGTGTATGTGTGTGTGTGTGTGTGTGTTATGTGCACACTTCTGGAAGGCATGGACTTTTTTGCCTTTCTTTGTATCTGCTGTGCTTGACACAGTGCCTGGCACATAGTAACCACTTAATAAATGCTTGTTGATTTGACTTATCTATTATGACCTTGATAAACACCATCAAACATGAATATTTCCATTTATAAAGAAGATTAGGAAAAAAACAAAATTGCATATAAAACCTCACATCTCTTTTACATACAGCTTGCATTTTTTTTAATATTATTTAATTCAACATGTTAATTTCAAAGTTTTCCTCTTTGCCTACCTCCTGATGAAGTTCCTTCTGTTCTATTCATGTTTTTTAGGGCTACAATCTCCCTCTTTTTTGGCATTAGTGTTGCTACTATTTTCCCTCTCCCTCCTAAATCCTCCCCACAACATACAAGCAAATAAACATAAACCATTGGTCATATCTGAAAATACACCTTGAACCCAAACTTCTTTGTTAGGTAATGTGTAACATGCTTCATCGTTGGTTCTCTGTTATCTTGGTAAGTCCGAGCACTATTCCTCAAATTTGTTTTTTGTTCACAATGCTAGAATTATTGCATAAATTGTTCTCTTGGTTCTGTTCATTTCACTTGTTACTGATACATTTAAGTTTCCCCAAGTTATTCTAAACCATTTCTGACTGCTCAATAGTATTCCTTTGTATTCATATAATTTGTTCAGCCATTCTCCAGTTGAGAGGCACCCACTTTGTTTCTAGTTCTTTGCTACAACAGAAAATTGTTGCTATATTTTTGTGTATATGTGTCATTTCCTTCTTTCTTTGGTCTCTTCGTAGTGTAAGTCCAGTGGTGGTATTACTGAGCCAAAAGATACGTAGAATTTAGTGACAGATTGTCATTTCAATTTGCTTTGCTGAACTAATTTACCACTTCCTCAATAGTGCTTTCATGTGCCTGTTTTCCTGCAACCCCTCCAGCAAGTGTCATTTTCTATTTGTTGGTATCTTTTTTTGAGGATGGGCTTGAAAAAGAGCCTCAGAGTTGTTTTAATTTACTGATTTTGAATATTTTTTTCTACATGTCTATTTTGTAGTTTGTATATCTTCTTTGAGAACTGCCTGCTCATATCCTTTGATCATTTATCTATTGGAGAATGGCACTTGTTCTTATATACAGGGTGTCCCAAAAGTCTAATTGTAGTTTTAAGTTATCAAAGCTATCAAAACTTAAAACTGCTCTAAAGATTTTAAGATACTCTGTATATTTGAATCTGTTCCTTATATTTTTTGTATTAGACCTTTATCAGAGAAACTTGCTGCAAAGATTATTTTTCCCAGTTAATTTTTTAGCTTGCAGCATCAATTTCATTGATTTTATTTGTACAAAATACTTTAATTTTATGTAATCAAAATTGTCCATTTTATCTTTTGCTATCCCTTTCATCCTTTGGTCAAGAATTCTTCTATCTCTCCTTCTATATCTCTTTCCTTCCTCCTCTAATCAGTTTATGTGCAACCTTTAGTTCAGACAGACATTTGTAACTTTTTATGATACATGATATCAGATGATCTAAACCTAATTTCTGCCAGATTTCTTTCTGGTTTTCCCAGAAGATTTTATCAAATAGTTCTTATCTCAGTAATTAGAGTGTTTGGGTTTATTAAAAACACTACACTACTATGTTTATCTGCTTCTGTATGTTGTGTGCCTAATCTCTTGCATGGATCAAGTTTTTAATTTTTCAATTAATATCAAATAAATTTTGATAATTACTGCTTGGTAGTATGATTTCAGATTTTGAACTGGTAGTCTCCTTTTCTTCCCACTTTTTTTTTTAACTGATGATTTGTGTGTTACTTTGCTGAAGTTATTAATTATTTTAATTAATTTTCTAGTTGAATCTCTGGGCTTCTTTAAACCAGAATATCTGCTCCCCAAAAAAGTATTTTCCCTATTTCACCCATTCTTATTTTCTCAATTTCCTCTCCTTTTATTGTTTTATCTAGCATTTCTAGTACTACATGAAATTATAATGGTGAGAGTGAACATTGTTTATTTACTCCTAAACATATTGGAAAGTCTTCTAATATTTCTTCATTATGCATAGAGCCAGCTTTTGTTTTTAGATTGATACTTCATACCATGTTAAGGAAAGGACCATTTATGCCTGTGCTTTTTCAGCATAGCACTCAGAAATGATTGTTATAAATTTTGTTAAAAAGCTTTGTGTGAATTTGTTGAAATAATCCTGTGGTTTTGATTGTTTTTGCTATTAATTTGGTCTATTGTGCTTATGATTTTCCTCATATTGAAGCAATCTTACATTCCTGGCAAAAATACAGCCTGGTTTTATATATATATATATATATATACACACATACATATATATAATCTTTTGAGTATGTGGCTGTAGACCCTTTGTTAATATTTTATTTAAACTTTTTGTATCAATATTCATTAGATATTTTCATCTATATTTGTTTCTCTGCTTTCTCTCTCCCAAATCTAAGTATCAAAATCATATTGTTACCATATTAGAAATTTGGTCAGAGTTTGCTTTTTCTTTCTTATTTTTATAAATAACTTAGGTAATATTAGAATTAACTATTCTTTGAATGTTTTATGGAATTTACTTTTAAATCCATCTGGCCCTGAGGTACTTTCCTTTGGGAGTTAATTTGTACCTTGTTCATTTTTTTTCTGACTTTGATTTATTTAAATTCCTATTACTTTATCTGTTAATCTAAATGTTTTATATTTCTAAAATATCTATTTAATTTGTCAGTTTTGTTGCCACATAATTGGGCAAATAGTTTCTAATAATTTCCCTTATTTCTTCGTTTGATGAGTTCTCTTTTTTCATTTTTGAAACTATTAATTTGGTCTTCCTTCTTTCCTTTTTTAAATCAGATTAGTATTTTAAATCTGTTTTATTAGTTTTTTTCTTTTAAAAAAGCATTTCCTAGTTTTATTTATCAATTTAATGTTATTGTTTTTAACTTTCAATTTTGTTCATCTTTTTTTCAGATTTTATTTTTGTGTCTATTTTTTTTAACTTGCTGCTTCACTAATTTTATTTTAATTGATCCAGTCTTTGTCTCTTCTATTGATAGAAATATTTACTTGTTATTATTTTTCCCCTAAGGACTCTTTCAGTAGCATCCCAAAAGCTTTGCTATGTTGTCTCATTGTTGTCATTTTTTAATGGACTTATCTACTGCTTTTATGATTTGTTCTTTGTCCCAAATATTTCTTTATGGTTCAATTACTTCAGCTACATTTAAATTTTTCTTCAAAGGCTCTTTATCATGTTTTATTGTGCTGTGGTCAGTGAAAGATATGTTTAATTTTTCCGTGTTTTTTTTTTACCCCCAGCACATTGTCAATTTTTGTAAAGGTGTTTTATATATATAGCTACAAATATGTGTTCTCCTTTTGATTCCCACTAATAATCACAATATATTTATCATATATAACTTATTAAAAATTTTATGTAGGTGTACTATTAGAATATTAAAAACTTCATGTTTATATGGCCCCTTCCAGTTTCTTAAATGCATTTATCTATTTTTTAATTTTCTTCTTGATTCCTAGGCTTGCATTTTCAAGTTCTTATCTTTTCATAAGGATGTTTGAAAGCTCTCTGTTCCATTAAAAGTATGTTCATTTTTCCATACAATTAGACTCAGCTTTCTAAGGCAAGTCATTTTTTGTTTGTGACCCCATAGCTTTTGCCTTTTCAAATGCCATATTACAAGTTTTCCTCTCCTTCAGAGTGGTAGCTGCCAGATTTTGCATGAGCCTGACTATAGTTCCTTTGAACCTAAACTGTTTCTTTCTACCTAATTGAAGTATTTCTTTTTTTTAAACCTGGAAGCTCCTGATTTAGGCTATGTCATTTTTTTTAATTTGGAGAGTTGTTGTTTTTTTTTTTCTTTTCCAAGAGGTGACCTATGGATTCTTTCTGACTTTATTTTTCCCTCTGGTTCTTATAAATCTGGGAAGTTTTCATTTTTGACTACTTGAAATATGATATCCAGGCCTTTATTTGGCCATGGTTTTAAGGGAAGGTTATTCTTAGATTATCTTTCCATGACCTGTTTTCTAGGTCAATTGGTTTTAATTCAAATACTTCACATTTTTCTTTTTTTTCAGTTTTTTTTTTAAATTTTGTTCCAATATTTCTTGTTACTTCATGGAGTCATTATTTGTGTTTAATACAATCTAATTTTCAAGTAATCTGTTTCTTGGTAGCATTTACTACTTTGTGGTCTTAATTATTTATTCTCCCTCCAATTCTTTCTTCCATAGCTCTCATTTAATTTATAATTATATTTTGTATTTTTGTTTCATTTCTTCTAAATACTCATATAGTCTTTATGGTCAATACACTTTTTTTTCCTCCTTGGTTCTGTTTGTAGTTGCCCTGGAGTTATTCTCTTCTTCTGAGTTAGATTCTCAGATGTATATGGAGCTATATTTCTTTCTTGACTCCTCACTATCTCTCACCTCCATATCCAATCTGTTGACAATGACTACCAATGTTTACTTTTGCAAAAATCTTTTGAATATTCCCCTTTCTTTCTTTCTTCTTATACTGCCACCACTCTAGTGCAGGTCTTTATCACCTCACAACTGTATTATTACAATAGAGTCTGCCTGCTTCAAGTCTCTCCCCACTCAGATCCATCCTCCATTCAACCACTAATGTGATTTACCTAAAGTAAAGGTCTGATCATGTAACCACTGTTAAAACACACACACACACACACACACACACACATATACGCACACACACACACATACACACACACACACACACACACACACACTCACACTCAATAAATTTCAGTGGCTCCTTATTGCCTGCAGGATAAAATACAAAATGCTCTGTTTCCTTCATAACCTAGCTCCCTCCTACATTTTCAGTCTTCTTACACCTTATTCCCCATCCTATACTCTTCAGTCCAGCAACAAGGGCCTCCTGGTCTCTTCCATGAACAAAACATTCCATCTCTCAGCTCTAGCCATCTTGTCTGGCTTTTCCCATGGCTGGAATTCTCTCCTTCCTCATTTCTACTTACTGACTTTGCTAACTTCCTTTAAGTCCCAAATAAAATCTTATCCTTTAGAGGAAGCCTTTCCCAACCTGTCTTAATTCTAATGCCTTTCTTCTGTTAATTATTTCCTATTTTTCCTGCATATACTTGCTTTACATATATATTTGCTTATTGTCTCCCCCCATTAGCTTGTAAGCTTCTTAAGGACAGGTACTTCCTTTTGCCTTTTTTTATATTCCCAGCACTTAGGATATTGTCTGGCATATAACAGGCACTTAATAAAAGTTTATTACTGATTAATCCTTGATATTATGTGGTATTTTCTTTTGTTTACTCATATATCCAACCTTACTTCCTTAACTCAGACTGTATGCCCATATTCTGCCCCTTTCTGCACTCTGAGTGAGAAGGGAAGATGCTGGACCCTATTTGACCCTGATGTTGACTTCTATTTCTCAGAGCTAATCTACTTTCAGAGTGCTGGTAAACTTCAGGCCCACCTGAATCATTAGAATTCAGAGCAATGCATCTTCAAAGACCTCTGAAATACCTGATGTCAAATATTACAAATTTCCATATTCCCTAACTCAGGAATGGGGAACCTGCAGTCTCGAGGCCAACATGTGGTCCTCTAGGTCCTCAAGTACGGCCCTTTGACTGAATCCAAACTTCATAGGACAAATGCTTATAAGGATTTAGTTTGGATCTGGACCCTCTAGGTCTTCAAGTGCAGCCCTTTGACTGAATCCAAACTAAATCCTTACAAGGATTTGTTCTATAAAGTTTGGATTCTGTCAAAGGGCCATTCTTGAGGACCTGGAGGGCCACATGTGGCCCCGAGGCTGCAGGTTCCCCACTCTAGCTTGCCTCCAGTCTAGATACTGCTGGCTTTCAATCTGTCCAAAGGCTTTACCAACATACCTTGATGGAAAAGATTGGCCAAACTGACAAACCTGGAGTTTCTCACCCAAGCCATCTATTTCCCACTCCTAGGTACATAGTGTTATAGGTGCTAGGTGTCCTCAAAGGGTCTCTGATCCCTACTAGTAAGTTTCTATCTTGTTTGGTCTCACATTGTTTTTTTGTGGTAGTACCCCTTTCCAGCTTTTCTCTTTCATTTTTATATGGTCTTATGTCTGATTAAAGCAATAACTGTAGTTTCTCTTTGGCATACTTGATCATTGTTTGGTCTGGTACTACCTTTAAGTCTTTGCTGAAGTATATAAGTGAGACCTTGCAACTGTTCATTCTGCCATTTGTATTGGAAGAGTCCTCTGGAGAAGCTTCCTAAAAGACCATTGTGGACTGTCTCTTTCTGCCATTAACTCCAAGACCACTTCTGGATTCTGGTTGGATTCCATGTATCCTGCCTCCTCTGGATTCCAGAGATAACCTTGTCCCATACCTTTTTCCCATTGTTAACTATGACAGGATTCTGCAAACCTTGACCCTTCCAGATTCTAGTGGAATTGTTTGTTTGAACTTTTTATTTCCACTAGCCCTTGATAGTCCAAATCTTTCTCTTTTTAAAAATTGTTTTTATTCTGAACTTAACAACCAAATTAAATGCATAATTACATATACATAGTAGAACAGAAAAAAGAGTATTGTACATGAAACTGTGAATCAAGCATTGAACTTGGAATCAGGAAGGCATGAGTTCAATCCTTTCTCAGGCACTTACTAGCTATGTGACTAAGCAAATCATTTATGCTTTCAGTCTCATTTTCCTTATCTGTAAAATGGGGAGAATAATAGCATCTACAATCCAAGAGTGTTATGAAGATCAAATGAGATAACATATAGAAAGTTCTTTATAAACTTTAAAGTATTATATAATGCTCACTATTATTATGTATACCTCATTTTTCTTTTTAAGCATATACTAAAATCAACATGTAACTTTCAAAGTTGTCCTGTTTGTCTGATTCATTCTAGTTTTCCTTCTGTTATCTTTTGTGCATCTTTTTTTTTAATTCAATTACCCTCTTTTCTTCCTTTTCTTCTTTTTTTGGCAACTTGTCCCTACTCCTCTACCTATTACCTTCCTTTCTCCAAAAAATTGGGAAAAAAATAAAACCCTTGTAATTAACTAATATACATAGTCAAGCAAAACAAATGTCTGAAAATGTATGTCATTCTGCATCCCGAGTCCATCATCCCGTGATACTTTTGAAATGCTAGTCATTCTGACCAGTCCCTGTTTACCTAAAATGCTATGAATTTCAGTTATTTCTTTTACCTCCTCTTCCTCATATCCTAGGATGTTCTCAGATAAGCCACATAGCTTTGTGAATTAAATAAGTGAAACAAAAGGACAAAATACTTTAATATCAACCGGTTAATTTCATTCTTCTGTGAGATGCATTTAAGCCTCAGCAGTGGACCACAATACCTGTCCAAAGTGAAACAGGAAGTAATTAGAAATTAATAGAACCAAAATTTAAACCTCAGTCTTACACCTCTCCACTATGATTTGCTATCTCCCTAAAAAGAAACTAATATAGAACATGTTTTGTTGTTCCAAAATACAATATTTTAAAATACTTATGTAATTAAAGAAAATAATTCCCAACTATCTTTCAGATCCCAAATTTATAGACTTTGAGACAATGTTAATAATGATGCATTTCATAGTATATAAATTTTGCCATATTCTGTCTAGGCATCAAAAAGTCAATATAAGTAAACTGACAATCTTGTCAATGAGTGAAATTAATTTTCCTATTCTGCTGCATCATTAAACATGCCTTCAGACTGTCATGAAAATATTAGATGTCCATATGGATGTGACCTGTAGTCAAAAGATAGTGATGTTATGGCTTAGAAACAGCTAGCTAAATCATACCTACTTGGTCCAGAAACCAGCTTGAATAGTAAAATAAGTCACTGGCTCAGAGAGCACTACAGCACCCAATCTCTATGGTGCCAAGGAGCTAGAAAATGTCAGAGCTGGAAGGAGTCTTAGAACCAGGAAGTGCCTTAGTGTCATTAGCACCACAGAGAATTGACTTGGAAATAATCTTAAAAAATAATCATACCAACCCCTGAAATCCTGAGAGGGACTGTGACCTGCCCAAGGCCTTGCCATAAATTCATAGCAGAGCCTGGAATAAAGCCCAAGTCTCCTAATTATTAGTCAGTAAATGGGAGGTGAGTTGATAACTATATTCAAGTGATCCAGAGGTTGTCTATACTTTCCAGACTATGTCTTTTTCTATTAATGGAGTTATTGCAGTTGTAGCCTCTAATAGCCCTGATTGGTAGGCATATCTCTTCATAGAATGGTCTTTTGGCAGAAGAAAAAATGGAAGTGCTAGTCACTCAAAAAATATTTTTAGATGTTTACTATGTGTCAGGCTTTGTGGTAAGTGCTGCAAATCCAAAGAAAGGCAAAAGACAGCTCTTCCTCTGGAGAAATTCACAGTCTAATAAGAGAAACAACATGCAAATACCTATGTACAAACAAGCTATATATTGGATAAATTGGAGATGATCTGCAGAAGGAAGAGAGATTAGGAAAATATAACAATTCTGGATTGGGTTGGCTGTCCTTGGCAGGAGAGTCCAAGGCACTAAAGACCCTAGAAGTTTTATTTCTTGCTAGCTCGGGAAGAGAAGAAGCTAATGAGAGATCACTACTAGAAGGCAGAGATTTCTACTACAGAGGAAGTTTTATGGATCTTTCTAGAGAAAAAAGGAGTGAATACATGGAGAGAAGGGAAATGACTTCTGGGGAAGGAAGGGGGAATATGGATCCCCCAGATACCTAGGAGCAGCCCCACATATGCAGCAACTGTAATGGCAATATTGGTAGTTTCCCTCTTCAAACTCATGCCTTCAAGGAATACTGTGAGCATAGAAAGCTAAAGGAGCAGGCAGCATGAAACACACACACAACAAAACAAAACAAAAACACCCTCTTTTTTATTATGTGTGTTCCCTCAGAGGCTGGAATATTGAGAAAAAGCAGGCTTAAAGAAAGTAGTGGTCTTTACCTCCTTCCTCAGCCCTGGTCTAACTATATGCCTGGCACCCATTTCTAAGCACGTCCTTTTAATCTATTAAAACCTGAATCTTTAAGGTTTTTCTAAATCTTATTTCTCATAAACACCTATGGTTGACTTTGTCCTCTTCATTTTCCCCTATCCCTTTCATTCACAACATGAGGGTATGGGAATTTATTCTGTCTTTTTTTTTTTGCTTATTTTGTTTATTATGAGTTAATTCAAGCTTTGGAGCAGCCCTAGAAGGCTAGACCTAGAGTCAGGAAGACTTGAGTTTAAATCTGGCCCCAGATACTTACTAGCTGTATGACCCTGAGCAAATCACTTAAGCTGTGTTTGCCTTAATCCATTGGAAAAGGAAATGGCAAACCACTCTGGTATCTTTGCCAAGAGAATTCTATGGACTGTATGGTCCACAGGGTCATGAAGAGTCAGATGTGAGCGAACACCCAAACAACAACAAAACATTCAACCTCTATACTAAACCTCCTCTATACAACCTCCTCAAACAGCTTTGTGACAATGACCCTGAGTTCTTGAAGGCTTTCCCAATAAAACACAAGCTCTGGTAAGTCATTTTAATCACAAAATACAGTCTGGTGACTGACCACATCTGCTGTCCAAGATTTAGCCTATGTAAAAATGGAGAAGCTACCCACCCAACAATTAGTCACCAAGTAATTATTTGGATGGGCAGGTGAGTATACGGGGAGGTGAAGCACAGCAATTCATAAAACCTTCTACTAAAGTTGGAGGGGCCATGATCTGTATTGCTTGAGTGATCATCCCCACTGACAAAATCATGGATCTTTGAAAGGATTTAGCCCAAACTCTCCAATATTTTCACCAGATCAAGAAATTTCCTCTAAATTATTCCATGAAATATTTAAAGGATGATTTTTATGTATTAGCTACAATATCTGAGTTTTTGTTGTATGAATGAGTTCATTTTTCAAATGCTTTTTAAAGAACCTGCAACATTCAAGACCTGAAGCTAGGTGTTATGGGAGATAAAAAGATAAATAAGACACAGTCAATGACCTGAAGGAGAGAGAGATTTAATGGAAAGATTAGATATAAAAATAGGCATTAGAAGAGGATGTTGGGAGAGAGGTAGGAGGGAAAGAGATCCATCTTGCCTATCCATGCAGAGTAAAGGGGTTAATCAAGGAAAAGCAGAGTTAATGGAGGTCAGAGCAGTACACTCTCTGGGACTCTCTGCTTAAGATCAAAAGCCCTAAGGACTAGTGGAGGTTGGATGTGAGGGCAGGACCATGCCAGTGCAAGCAAGTAAGTGTGGTGTGCTGTAGGACAAGCAAACCATATAAAACCCAAGCCACAAAGCCTTCCTCCTCCCAGTACATGGAGGGTTTGGGGGTGAGGTACAGATAGAGGTAGGAGGTGGGGATAGATTCACTATCCATTAACTCTCCACACTATTTACTTCCTGTTTCCCTTCTGTCCCTGAGAAGACAGAAGTAAAGGAAGTGGAAAAGTCTTCCTTATCACCAGCAGTCCATAGAGCAGGTACCCACCATTTCAACTTAATTCTATCCAAATAGGTTTCATTCATTTCCTTGCTTGTAAATTGATTCCTATTGATATCAAAAGCTAGTGGCCACCAACCCTAATTAGCACAATCAATACCAGCAGAAGAGCAAGCTGGTGAGAGGGAAAGGTTGTTTGTTTTCCCCTTTGCAACAGGGTACTAGAAGATCACTAGTGAACAAGGGCTTCTGGAGTTCTCTTACTTGAGACCCTGGGGCTGCATGACTGTGACCAGATGGCTCTCTCCAGCTCCTGTGGAAGAGAGGAGAGCAGAAATCTTTCAGGAGGCAAGAAGGGTATGCAAGCACCTTGAGGAGTGGCCATCAGGACCTCCAGAAATGCCATTGTGCCACATGGAAGAGAGAATGACATGAAGAGTACTTTGAAACTTATGAAGAGATTTCCTTATAACAAGCTTATATGTTAAAAGTATTATTATCCCCATTTTACAAATGAAGAAACTAAGATTCCAAGGGCTGAAGGCTCTTGCATAGTCAGGTACTTAGCATTAAGAAGACCTGAGAATCAAACAATGATCCCTTGATTCAGGTCCAAACGATGCTGCCTTTCCAGTGGGTCCCATCTTTAGTGACCTCTATTATTCTAAAACTATATTCTCGTGATCATATCATCTCAATGAAAGGATACAAAACTATCTGCAATGTCTAAATGACTTTTTCTTCCCAGTTCAAGGGAAAGGACATTGCCACATGAGAGGGAGCATTCTTGTTTTTCTCTAAATGGTTGGATGGATTTTTTGCCTTCTCATTTACAATTTGGACAAAGATAGATTTTCTGAGCAAATATTTTGGTTGTTTGTTATGATGATTTTTTTTTTCAGCTGAAATTAGGCAGCTGGATAATAGTATCCCTCTGGGTATGGTACTAAGGACAGTGTTTTTTCACCTTGCTCTTTTGGGCTCTGCCCTTAATTGGAGCCTAGTATCCCACTAATGATTTTCTCTCTGGGGAT
This sequence comes from Vombatus ursinus, assembly GCF_900497805.2. Taxonomy (NCBI): domain Eukaryota; kingdom Metazoa; phylum Chordata; class Mammalia; order Diprotodontia; family Vombatidae; genus Vombatus; species Vombatus ursinus. The sequence goes on along the minus strand of NW_020947062.1, from coordinate 1,341,935 downwards.
CCATATGACCATTTGAACTCTTCAGTTGCTGCCTAATGTACTTGTGGCTTTATCTCAGAGGTTCCCTATTATATATACAGCAGTCCTCAATTAACCTTGTATTAAAAAAAAAACCAGTAGCACAAAGATGTAAAGGCTAGCTCCTTAGGAAAATCTTGGTAATCAATTACTGGGATGTAATTGTTCCCCCTCCCCCACCCTGAAGCAAATATTTCCCTGTGCAAAGACTAGCTTGCCAACCATATGAGCAGTTGACTCCAGGCACCTTGGTGGCTGAAAAACAGACTTCAATGGAGCCTGAATCAATTTCCATTCTTCAAATGGTGAGTGTCAGTTTCAAGTCATTTAGGATCCTGAAAAGTGACCCTCTCTCATAGAGCTGGTAAGAGTAACAACTTCAAAAGGCTTCTTTAAAATAACTCATCACGGGGCAACTAGGTGGCACAGTGGATAGAGCACTGGTCCCAGAGTCAGGAGGACCTGAGTTCAAATTCAGCCTCAAACACATAACAATTATTAGCTGTGTGACCCTGGGCAAGTCACTTAATCCCATTGCCTAACCCCCCCCCACAAAAAAAATCTAGCAACATCAAGGGGCAGCTAGGTGGTGCAGTGGATAGAACACTGGCCCTGAAGTCAGGAGGACCTGAGTTCAAATCCAGCCTCAGACCAAACACTTGACACTAGCTGTGTGACCCTGGGCAAGTCACTTAACCCCAATTGCCTAAAATAAAATAACTCATCATGACTTCAGAACTTATATACTGTATCAGCAAGTTCTTCTCATTGATGGTTAGATTGATTGAAACTCATATGGATAAAAACTAATAAATAGGTTCATACCAACTTTAATTAGAGAAAAATGTTTCTTCTCCCACATTTTTCCTTTGAGCCTAACTGGGGCTATATCCATGGAGGAAGCTCATGGTTGCTTTCCTGGTTCTGGTTGAGCATGCAGGAGGCTTGGATCCTGCTTCTGGCCATGTGTGACTCAGAACAAAAAGACCTGCCCTTTGTTATGCATATATATGTATGTGTGTGCGTATACACATACATGCATATGTGTGCGTGTGTGCACATACATAAACACATGTGATTGTGTACATAGGAACATTCACATACGTGTATGTTATATACCTATATTGTATGTATGTGCATATACACACATATGTGTGTGAAAACTATTTTATTTTCAGTTCTAAACTCTCATCATCCTCTCACCTCCCTTCCCATCCATTGAGAAGGTAAGAAATACAGAACCCATTATAAACATGGTCATGAAAAACAAATTTTTACATATGCTTTGATCTGCACTCTGAGACTATCAGTTCTCTATCTGAAGATGGATACCATTTTTCATCATGAATCCTTTGGAATTGTGATAGGTCATTGTGTTGATAAGTTACTAAGTCTTTCACAGTTGCTTATCCTTACAATGTTGCTGTTACTATGTAGATTGTTCTCCTGGTTCTGCTCACTGCACTTTGCATCAGTTCAAATAAATCTCAGATTTTTCTGAAATCATTCTCTTCAACATTTCTTACAAACACAATAATATTCTATCACATTCATATACCATAACTTCTTCAGTCACTACCCAATTGATGGGCATCCCCTCAGTTACAATTATTTCCTATCATGAAAATATTTATGGTATAAATATTTTTATACCTATGGGTCCTTTCCTCTTACTTTGATCTCTTTGAAGTATAGATCTAGAAGCAATATTGCTAGGACAAAGAGTATGCATAGTTTAATAACTTTTGGAGCATAGTTCTAAATTGCTTTCCAGAATGATTGAACTAGTGGAGAGCTCTACCAACAACGTATTAGTAAACCTATGTTCTCACATCTCCAATATTTCTCATTTTCCTTTTCTGTCATTTTAGCCAATCTGATGAACATGAAGTGTTACCTCAAAGTTGTTTTAATTTGCATTTCTTTAAGTATTAGTGACTTTGAGCATTTTATGTGACTATTGATAGCTTTGATTTCTTTCTCTGAAAATTACTTGTTTATATCCCTTGACCATTTACCAATGGGGGAATAATTTTTATTCTTATAAATTTGGCTCATTTAGAAATGAGACCTTTATAAGAAAAACTTGCTACAAAAATTTTCCCCAGTTTCCTGCATTTCTTCTCATTTTAGCTGTATTGGTTTTGTTTGTGAAAAAATTTTTAAATTTTATGTAAGCAAAATTACCCATTATACCTCCTGTGAACCTCTCTATCTCGTATCTGGTCATGAATTCTTCTCCCATCCACAGATCTGAAAGAAAATTTCTGCCATGTTCCTCTATTTTGCTTAAGATTTCATCCTTTATGTCTAAATCATATACCCATTTTGAGCTTAACTTGGTATAAAAGCTTTCACTTTGAAATGGCCAAGCCTACCTTAATTAGCTGTAGAGCAAGAAGAGCTATGACTCAGTGTCCAATCTTTCTGCTGATGTCTAATCTCACATATCCAACTGCCTTTCAGATATCTTGAACTTGATGTCCAGTAGACATCTAAAACTCCATGTGTCTAAAACAGAACTCATTATCTTTCCCTCTAAACCCTCCTCCACACACATACAACTTATCCTTCCCTATTATTGTAGAAGGCAATAGCATCCTCCTAGTCCCTCAGGCTACCAACGTAGGGGTTATCCTGGATTCCTCATCACTTTCTCTTTCGTCTATGTCCAATCTGTTACCAAGGCTTGTCGATTTCACCTTTGCAACATCTCATAAAAATGCCCCCTTCTCTCCTCTGACACTGCCACCACTCTGGTGCAGGCTCTCATCACCTCACACTTGGTCTATTGCAGTAGCCTCCCGGTGGATTTGACTGCCTCAAGTCTCTCCCCATTCCAATCCATCCTCCATTCAGCCATTAAAGTCATTTTCCTATTTCACAGGTCCAACTATGTGATCTCCTCTGCTCAATAAACTTCAGTGGCTCCCTATTGCCTCCATGAACAAGTACAAAATCCTGTTTGACATCCAAAATCCTTCATCACCTAGCCCCTTCCTACTTTTCCAGTCTTCTCCTTTTCCACCAGAAGCCTTTCCCAACACTTCTTAATATTAGCACCTTCTCTCTCAATTATTTCCTATTTATCCTGTATATAGCTTGTTTTTATATATTTATTTGCTTGTTTCTCCCTCATTAGATTGTGAACTCCTTGAGGATAGGAACTGTCTTTTGCCTTTTTTGTATCCCCCAGGCTTAGTACAGTACCTAGCATATAGTAGGCACTTAATAAATGTTTAACTAACTCAGTGAATATACAAAAGGAATAATCCATTTCCTCACCTCTGTCTTCCTTTCCTGCTAGAAACTGTCAAAACTGTTTTCAAGCTGTTTGTAAGAGTGAGAGTAGACAGAAGGAGGGCAGAGTGGTCTTGCTGTATTCTTACCACACTGCCCTCCATGTGGCCATGAGCAAATATCATCTAAAGCACATATCTTGCCGAGGCAAGCCTGGGCCTGGGTTTTATGTGTGGTTTGTTTGTTTTTTATTGTTGCATACTAATCTTAGGTGAGTAAATAGTTATTTTGAGATGGGTGTACTCAGGCTTGGATGTGAGCTAGAGGTTCAAGAGGTACAAAAGACCCATCAGATTGAACCTTGATGTTAGTAGGAGAAGAGTGCCCAGAAACTGCTCCAGCACTCAGAATAGAGGAAATGTGGTGGTCCTCCTCTAGATAGTGTGTATTCTGATGTGCAATCAGGCATTGGAATAGGTAAGATTTGCAGGTAAGATTTATATGATGATGAGGTGGTACCACTGTTTGAAAAGGCTGGTGCCTTTTGGAACTTAATCCTTATGATGGATCTGTCTGGTCAGAATAGAGGTATGCATTCATCACCTTCTGTGAAAAGGATGCCACACAGAAAGGTGTCAAGCTGTGTGATAGCTATGAAATCTGATTGGCTATAGATCCACATTCTTCAAAAAATAAATGCGGCTTAACTGTTTCCTCTTTCAGTAGCTATTTGCAGCCATATGTATTGGGCTAAAGAATCATTATTGTGTATATACTCAAGTCTTTTTTCTCTCTCTTTTCATAAATGCTCTTGGACATTATACTTGCAGAGTTCTCTTATCGTGGAGGTTATAAGACTTTTATCATTTTAGGTGCCATTTTAGCCATTTCAAAGAAGTCTGAGCATGCTGTTAAATCATGACTTTAGCAAAACCTCTGGTTTTTGAACAGTTTCTTTTTTTTAATATATGATAGACTGCATAGGAGTATGAGTATGCCGTAAATAAAAGTATAAGCTAGTGCTTTGTCTTAGTAGTTTTAAGAAATTAAAACAAATTTCCATTTTCCTGTATTGAAAACAATCTATGATTGTATGTTTTGCATTTTCAGAAGTAGGTTAACTATGTTCTTGAACTGTTATAACTTCACACCTTTTTGAAATCTGCCCTACAAAATCTGTTTGGCTTCAACATCAAAGCCATGGTTATTTGTTCCTTGGTGTGATTGTATTTCCAATTTCTTGTTCATGTATTTCCATTAAACTCAAAATTCTATTTTTAAAAAGCATAAGGTACAGAGAAGGTACCCAACTGCATTGGTAAAGGGAGTTTCCTCACGTAGGAGTTCCTTTTATCAATGAAATCCCGGGTCCAGTCCCTACTCTTAATTAAACCTAAGATTACATTAGTTTTCCTAGCTGCCATATCATACTGTTGAATCATTTTGATCTTAAAGGAAATAAAATCTCTATACTTTTTTTCACTAAATTTCTGTGTCTATCAGTCAGGCAATAAATATTTATTAAGCACCTTTTATGTGCTAGGCACTACACTAAGTTTTGGGGATACAAATATGAAAAAGAAAGCTAGTCCCCCGCCTTCAAGGAGCTTATAATCTAATGGGACAAGACAGCACATAAAAGGAAGCTGGGAGAGGGGTAAGGGAAGGAAAGGTACCTGGTACTAGACTTTGATGGAGAAACCCCCCCAAAAATGCAGCTGCATGGGAAATTAAGAGATGAATTGCCTGGGTGCCCTCCTAAAATGGAGATTTGGGGAGGAGATCTATGTTCTGCCCTCTAATCAGAGGGGTCCCTAAGGGAGAGGATTGTTGTTGTTTGTCCTCCATTTTTTTTAAGAGGACCAGTGGCATCACAGGTTAATGTCTTGACTTGTGCATGAATTGGATTTAGGTGAGGCAGAGTTACACAAAATCATCAATCTCATTATCTTCCAGTCATCAAAGTGTAGTAACAAGACAAAAGTCAAAATGATTGGCAATGGCCCAAGATACAATAGATGGTCTGGTATCTTTGACATCTGACCAAACTCTAAGCACTCCAAAATCCCTACTTCAGTTGCCTACAGGGCCTTGGGAACAAATTATTCTCATCCACCTTTTCCACTGGAGAATGTCTTCACACGCTTAGGGTAAACATCCCCCTAAGTCATCAACAGTCTTCCTGACTCCAAGTCCAGCATTTTACATATTTTATTATTAGCTTAGTAGGCTAGAAGTGCAAAGGTGCATCCTAAGGATCAAAGTCATCCAACCACAGTTAGCTCCAGTAAATTTATCTTATGAAAATATAGATGGATGTTTCATTGTGTGAATAAGGCCTGAACATCTTCCTAGGTAAGATGCAATGAAGTAACTTAGTCACACTCTCAGAGACCTTAGAATCAAAAAGAAGACCACTATAGCCTTGTTCTCAGCCTCCTGATCAACCCAATCCCCCTTGTTCAAGTTGGGGCCTCTCAAACTTCAGAGGACTGGAGCATCTCTGAAACAAGAGTAGTTAGAGACATTGTCTACATTGGAAAGCAAAGCCTAGCTGCATTAGATAAGTAAAAGCAAATTCATGGCTTTACAAAGGAGCCCAATAGAAGAATTATATCACAACTAAGCAAAATATCTTGAAGACTACAGCAAAGGATATGAGCTGTGATTCAGGTCCTCCAAGAGTGATTGCTATTTCCCCTCAGGGCTGCAGGTATAGCTTTAAGGGCTGGAGGGACCCCTATGAATACTATACTACTATGTTCATTTCCTTGTTCCACTGATCAACTTTTCAAGTTTTTGACCAGTAATGATTGCTGCTTTATAGTATAATTTGAGATCTAGTAATGTTAAGCAGCCTAATAATGTATGTGGGTTTGGTTTTATAGTCTGCTATTTTAGTGATTATTGTTTAAATTAATTTTGTAGTTTTATCTCTGCAATTGTTTAAGTAAGTTTTCATATCATCAACAAAAAGGAATCATTTTAATTTAACTTTGCCTATACTTGTTCTGTCAATTTCTTTTTGCTGGTTTATTATTCTAGATAACATTTCTAGAACTATATCAAATAATAGTGGTGATGACATACATTTTTGATTTACCCCTGATCTTATTGGAAAAGCTTCTAGCTTTTCTTTATTACAAAGAATGCTGGCTCTTGGTTTTAGGAAAATAGTATTTGCCATATTAAGGGAAGGACTCTTCATTCCTTTGCTTTTTAATATTTTTAATGGAAATGAGTTTTGCATTTTGTCAGAAGTTTTTTCACATTTATGGATATAATTGTTGGTCTTGTTATTAATATTGATCTATTATATATGAAATTTTCCTAATAATAAAAGAGAATAGTTAATTAGTTAATAATTAATAATGATAATGAACCAACTCTGCATTTCTGGCATAAATCCAACTAGTCATAATGTATAATCTTTTTAATGTGTTGTTAGAATCACCGTTAATTATGTATTCAATATTTTATGTCAATATTCATTAGAGTTATTGGTCTATAGTTTTATTTCTCTGTTTTGTCTCTTTCTAGTTCAGGTAGGAATTTGATAGGATCCTTCCTTTTCCTTTTAAAATAATAGTTTATAAATATTGGAATTAATTGTTGTTTGAATTTTTGATAAAATTCACTTGATTGATCCTAGGTTTTTTTTTCCCTTTGAGAGTTCATTTATAGCTTGTTCAATTTCTCTTTCTGAGATTTTAGTGTTTAAATTCTCCTTTTCTAGTTCTGTTAACCTTGGCTTTTTATATCTTTATAAGTATTCATCCATATCATTTATCATTTTTTTCATAGAATTAGACAAATATTTTCTAATAATTTCCTTAATTTTCAATCCATTTATTGAGAATTCTTCATTTTTAATATTGGAAATTTGGATTCCTTATGTTTTTTTTTAAATCATACTAGCTAAAACTTTATCTACTTTACCAGTTAAAAAACAGATATTTATGCTTTGTTGGATTCTTTTTATTTTATGGAAGGAGAATTGCTTTTCATTTTAATCTCTTATTTGATCTTTCAGAATTTCTGTTTTGACAATAAATTGAGGTTTTTGATTTGTTGATTTTTATTGACATGCCCAATTCATTGTTTATAATATTTTTTCCTTTCATTTATGAAACTATATAAAGATATACATTTTTCCTTAGGAACTTCTTTGGCTGCATCTCAAAAGTTTTGACGTGTCACATTGTCATTTTCTCCTATGAAATTATTGTTCTTATGCTTTGTTCTTTGACCCACCAATTCTTTAGGATTAAATTATTTATTCTCCATTTGAGTCCTTTCTTCAAAAGGCCTTTATTTATTATAATGCTATTGTATATAATGTATTGTAAATTATGTAAAGGATGCCTAAACTTTCCTGAATTTGTCAGGAAATAGCCATAACCCATTGGCAGTTTTTCTCAGTGTGCTATCAACTACTTTTGGTAATCACCAGCAATCTATGATATTTAATTTTTCTAAAATTGTATTAAAGTCCTTAACTTCTTTCTTGTTTACCTTTTTGTTAAATGTATGTAGGTCTAAAAGGAGTGTATTGAAGTCCCCAATTGATAGAGTTTTGATGTCTACTTCTCCCTGTAATGTTTAGGAACTTTTCCTTTAAGTATTCAGATGTTATGCCATTTAGCATTCCATGTTCAATATTGATATTATTTCACTGTACATGGAACCTTTAAGCATCTGGGGCCATTTCTAAGCCACACTGCCAAGTGCATATCACCCACCCCCATTTGTGTTGTTTTATTCCCATTAGAATGTAAACTTCATGAGGGCAGGGATTATTTTCCTTGTATTTGTATCCCTAGTATTTATCACAGTGCTAGGCCTAATACAAGCACTTTATTAATGTGTTATCATTCATTCATTCATTCATTTATTCTTTTAGATAGTTTTCCTGCTTATCTCTTTTCACCATTTCTGTTTTTATTGTTCTTTGTCTGAGTTCATTGCTTTCCTTGTTCCCAGGTACAAGAAGAGTCAGTGTGATTGTTTTCTCCCATCTTGGATTGTTAATAGTCCTCATGTTGTATCAGCCTCCACTTCTTGATCTAAAGTAGGAGACACTCTAGGGCAGAGATTCTTAGCCTAAAATCCATGAACAGATTTCAGGAAGATCTGTGACCTTGGATGGAAGAAAACACATCTTTATTTTCATTAATCTCTAACTAAAATTTAGTATTTCCTTTAATTATGAAGTTTTTAGGGGGGAAAAAATTCTGAGAAAAGGTCCATAGGGTTTACCAGACTGCCAAATGCAGTCCAAGGCACACACATACAAAGGTTAAAAAACCCTGCTCTATAGCATGTAAAGACTGCGGAGTGACTCCAGATTGTTTCACAAGCTTTCCCAATACTAGTAAAATGAATGATTTCAGAAAGCTATATCCATCTACTCAGGAATTTAAACAGCTTTAACCAGTTCATTCACTGATATTTGGCCTTCCATTCTGAAACTCATTTGCTGGCCCTTTCAGCATTGTGATAGGAGAGTTTGTTTGGTGTGGTGACTTTCTTTGTCTGCTAATGCTGCTCTGCTGAATATGGAATGTAATTTCACAGCAGGTTAGAGGTAAGGCAACAAAAATATGGCTTGAGAAAGAGGAGGTGATGAATTATTGAGTACTAGTGTTTTGTTTTATGAGTTCTGGCCCCTTCATTCCCTGCCTACTCCCATCTTTATAGCTGTTACCCCTTAAAGCTTGACGACTTGTCAGATGTTTCCCACATGGTGAAGAAGAAAGTAATTTCCTTAGCAGGAATTGTTCTTAATATTCTCTTTACTGGAAATAGCATTCTACTGTGAAATTTCCACTGATGACCAGCTCTTCCTTTTTAGTCTGTCAGGAATTGTTTAACAGTTTTAATAAAATGCATCAATGAAATGTAATTTAACGGACTACATGATCTTTCAGGCCCCTTCCAGTTCTGACATTCCAGGATGTTCTAAAGTCTTAGGATTCCATGGTTGTTTGATCCTTTGAGAGCCCTTAATTTTGAGTCAGAAGAGGTAGGTTTAGTCTCATCTCTGATATTTATTTGTGCAACTTTGGCAAGCTAGTTAGCCTCTCAGAGCCTCAGTTTCCTCATCTAGAAATTGAGGGGATTGGATTATATGAGTTCCAAGATCTCTCCCTGCTCAAAATACTATGATCCTACCATTCTAAGATATCTTCCAGCACTAATAGTCTATAACTCAGGAAATAGATAGAACTACAATATCCTCACCTTGCCTCCTTTCTCATCCCTCTAAAGAGAAAAAAGTAACAATATTTACAGAAAATATTGTACAATATAATCTCTTCATCAAAAAGAGAAATAATTATCTATTTAGGGAAAAATGTAATTTCTTAGATAACTGTATTGTACATATGATCTATTGAAATTTACTCTATTAAGATTTATAATATTTAATGATGGGTTTAGGAACCACTATATAAACAATAACAATTTCGTGTAAGAGGAATGGTGTATAATTCAAGCTAGTAAAAGCTCACTCAACAGCACTCTATGAAACTTGAGTACATAGATGCTCTGCTACTCAATTAATGTCAAGCAATATGGATTTCAATCTGACTTGAAATATATTTAAACAAATGAAGTAATATATGAATGTTGGCTCTTTGGCCAGCTAGAGCTAAAAATCCATTTTCTACCCCATTTATAATAAGGACTAATTTGAATGTAATTTATCTAAGGCATAATATGTTTCCTAATTTTTACATGTAACCATTACTTAGAGTTTAAGTAATAGTTATATCCATGGATCTTAGCGCACTTAATTGAAAATGCATGTTATTAAAATGCAAGACTTAATCCTTCAAAAATAAGGGCATTATCCTAAAGAATAATTGAATATTCAGACTCTGAGCAAGAGTGAACAGAAAAAAAAAGCTTTCAAAAAGGAAGGAAAAAAAAGAATCCCCTCCTCTTTAAATACACCACTTCACTCTCTTTATGCCATATTAGAATTATGTCAGAGTGAAATTAGCCACTCTCGGCCACTATTTCAATTCTGATTACCCATCCCTTTCATCTAAGTGTCACATTTGGCACCCACGTCCAATCCTTCTGCTGCAGAGTGACATGTCAAGGGTGACAGTGACAAATTGTCACTAAGTAAGGAATATCGCATGACAGGGCATGTGGTCGTAATGAGATATATGCATGCCTAGAGAGCGTTGGGAGGCATGAGGCTAAAGGCAGAATGCTGGGAGCTCTTAATGTGTAGAGGCCTCATTAAGGCTCCACACCTCCTCCAATGTGTTTTTAGTCAAAAAAATAAATAATAAATAAGCTTCTAAATGAACAACATGGGGGCAGAGTGCTACTTTTTTTTTCTTAGCCAAAGAGTTATTTTTTTTTCTGTGTGCTTTAACAAAAATTGCAAGAAACCTTTTTGTCATAAACTTTACCCAAACCTGACTTTGTTGAATATTTTTGTCCAATTAAAAAAAAAACAGCCGTTTTAGTGAAATTCAAATCCCTAAGCCAAGCAGTTTCATAGAGGTGTAGATATATACATTTATGCCCATATGCGCACTTAAGTATACATGAGAAGGTATGTTGTAGCAGAAAGCACAACAACTTGGAAAAGACCTGGGTTCAAATCCAAGCTTTGTCTCTTACTAGTGTCATAATTTCTAGATAAGAGGCCTTTCTCTATCTTTCTAGCACCTAATGCTTTTTTCCCAAAATCACCTTGTTTTTATTGTGACTATATTGTGTCTATGCTTATTTGTGCATATATTATCTTCTCTGTTAGGACAGAAGATCCTAAAAGACTGGAACTATTTTTTTGGTCTTTGTATGCCCAGCACCTAATACAGTACCTGGTCCATAGGATAGAGATAGAGTTCAGACATGTGGTTTCATTGATACAGGGAATTTGTAGATGAGAAAACTCTCTTGCCAATTCAGATTGACAATTTCTCTGCAACTTATTACAGTCTTAGAGAGAAACCTAGAGCACTGATAAGTTAGGTAACTTGTTCAGGGTTACAGTTAATGTGTCAGAGATAAGATTTGAACCCAAGTCTTCCTGGCTCCAAGCCAGCTTTCTATTATGCTGCCTTGTGCTTGGTACACACTAGGTTCATAACAAATTTTTGTTGGCTTATTAATGACCGTGGCCAGGTCACTCAACACTTCACTGCCTTTGTTTCCATATCTATAAAATTAGAATAATTAATTAATCAATCAACAAGTATTTGTCAACCCTCTACTATGTACCAGGAACTAAGCTAGGTGCTAGGGATGCAAATAAAGAGAATGAATTCTCAGTGAGCTTACACTCTATTCAAGGAGGCAGCAAGTAAATAGATAAGTATACACAGAATAAATCCTATATACAATAAATACATGGTGTTTAGGCTATTAAAGCTTGACATTTCACTAAGACTTCTGGGACATCTTGTTTAATGGGAACCAGAATGCTACAGTTGAAAAAGTCAGAGGACCTGGGTTCAAATCCTGACTCTAATGATTACTGTCTATATGATCTCGGATAAGTCACCTCATCCCACTAGGTTCAGTATCCTGACCTGCAAAATTGGGAAGTTAGACTAGACAGCCTGTAAGACCTTCTGGCTCAGAATCTATGATCCTGTGAATCTATAATCTATGATGTGAAAGAAAATAAACATGAGGTAGTTACAGAAAGAGGGCACTAGCCATTGAGGAATTAAGAAAAACTTCATGTGATGTTTAAGTTGTATCTTGACAAGCTTAAGCTGCCCTCTGTATGGCAGAGGGGAGGAGGCAATGCATTCCAGACATGGAGGACAGTCAGTATAAAGGCACACAGATGGAGATGGAGTGCCATGTGCAAGGAAGAGAGCAGACAGTTTGACTGGAGTTTGGGAGAGAGAGAGGAATGGACAGCGAGGCTGGAAAGATAGATTGCAACCAGGTTGCAAAAGTCTTTAATAGCAAAAGAAGGAGGCTCTATTTTGTCTCACAGGCAACAGATCCTAGCCACTGGAGTTTACTGAATATAGGAATAACATGGCAAGATCCTCATTTAAGAACATCACTTTGACAGCTGTGTGGAGGATAAACTGAAGCAGGTGACTTGAGACAGGAAGATCAATTAGGAGACCGTGGAAACAGTCTAGGTAATGGGTGATGAGGTCCTGAACTAAGGTAGTAGCTCTGTGAGTGTAGAGAAGGGATCTGATGCAAGATATCATATAGAAATAGAAATAGCAAGCTTTGGCAACTGACTGAATATATGGAGTGAAGGAGAGTGAGAAGTCAGGGACAATACCAAGATTACAAACTTGGGAGGCTGGAAGAATGATGGTGCCTTTGACATAATTAGATAAATTTGGAACAGGGGCACATTTTAGAGAAAAGACAATGAGATCCGTTTTGGACGTAATGAGGTTAGGATGTCTCCAGGACACTCAGTTTCAAATGCCCAATAGGAAATTGATGTTTGATAGAAGCTCAGCAAAGGAGGCTAAAAAGGAGGTGTTGGAGAAGAAGACAAGTATGAAAACCCAGAGAGGAAAGAATATTCAGGAGACGGTGATCAACAGCATCAAATACTGCACAGAGGTCAAGAAGGATGAGGACTGAGAAAATGTATTCGAATTTGTCAATGTCCAGAGATCATGGTAACTTTGGAAAGAGCACTTTCAGAGAGTGATGAGATCAGAAGCCAGATTACAAAATACCTACACTCCCTGTGAAACTCTGTGACCCGGAACAAGTCACTTCACCACTGTCTGACTCAGTTTCCTCAACTATAAAGTCTCTATACAATAGAGATAATAATAGCACCTATTTCATAAAGTTGTTGTGAAGATCAAATGAGATACTCGTAAAGTGTTTAGCCCAGTGCCTGGCACAGGCGTGGGGAATCTGCAGCCTGGAAGCCACACGTGGCCTTCTAGACCCTTGGGTGCAACCGTTTGACTTGAGTCCAAGTTTTACAGAACAAATCCTTTTATTAAGGACATTTGTTCTGTGAAGTTTGGATTCAGTCAAAAGGCTGCACTTGAGGACCTAAAAGGTCACATGTAGCCTCAAGACCACAGGTTCCCCACCCCTGGCCTGGCACATAGTAAGTGCTTAATAAATGCTCTAGAGTCAATTGTTAAATTTTCAGTCTGAACATTTACATCTTGGAAATCAGCAAATGCTACAAATCAGGACTTAATTACTTGTTTTGTTGATCATCTAGACTTGAGAAAGTGATAAAGAAAATGTGCAGATTAAATAATTAATAATGCAGATTTTACTTTAAAATGTGTTATATATACATTTTTTTCAGAAATCTGGTTGTTAAACATTTACTAGCACACTTCTGTGAGTGATCCACCCTCTCTTTCTTTTTGAGTGCAAATAGTTCAGGACTATCTGAGCCAATCCCTAAGAGGAAAAAAATGGAGAGGACTGTTGTCCTTTCCCAGTGTCCAACTCTCAGCATATAGCAACAAAGGCATACCTGTTGGCTTTAGTAAGTTTGATCCTGGGTCATGGGCCCCTTGCTGACTCTTCTGATTTATTTCTTTTCTGAATAAAGGTGGCTGAACAGCAATCCTAAGATAGATATGTCCAGCCTTGGAGAACACCTTCAGTCTGATAGGCCCAAATCCCCATATCCTCAGTCAATGCTAACAGAATTTCAGGAGGAGTGTCCTTGCAGCTGCTACAGTGCTCCTTGGAGGAGATGACCAGTAACAAGCATATGGATATAACACCCACACTTGGCTCACCAGAACATACAGTCCTGGTGGGAATTGTTCAGGCAGTGAAGAGCTTAGATGAAATGTAAAGTATCTATTGAGCAGTTCCACAAAATTTATCATGTCTTGATGTTTTCAGTGTTAACACCCTAGGAGAGTATTATGTGAAAAGAGTTATGTTACTGCTGCTTATTTAGTTTGGTTTTTTTTTTATAATGTTAAGCTAAGGATTTCTTTTATGTGAAGGAAATTCATAGGTGTTCTGAGATGATTTATCTTGTAAAGGATGTCTGAAAAGTCTCACTGCAGTTTTTAGTTATTAAAGCTTATTAAAAGCTTATTAAAACTATCACAGCTTAAAACTGCACTAAGACTTTGGGGACAAGTTATAAAATCATACTTTTCTACTCCCTACCCCAGGGATAATAGATAATAATAATAATAATTAACATTTATGTGTTAGGCACTGTGCTAAGTGCTTGCAATTATTTTCTCTTTGATCCTCACAGGAACCCTATGAGGCAGTGCTATTATCATTCCCATTTTACAGATGAGGAAACTGAGGCAACAGAGGTTAAGTGACTTGCCCTGGACCACACAGGTAGTAAGTCTTAGGCTGGATTTGAACTCAGGTATTCCTGACTCCAGGCCCAGCATTCTATCCACTGTACTACCTACCTGATCTCAGGGAGATTTTAGATATGAGTCAAAACTAACTTTAAGTAATTTTCCCCAAGGCTCTGGGGTAGGAGCATAGAGTCAAAAAGTATGACAAAAAGAACTGGACCCTTCTTTTCAGTGTTCTGGCTTCCTTAGGACTAAACCCACTCTACCATGCATGCAAAAGTCCAAAGATGAGAAGGGATCCTTAGTGGAGAGGATGAGGACAATATCCCAGCCACATTGAGCTCAGAAATAGTTGTGTTGATATAAATGTTGTGTATGTGTATGTGTGTGTGTGTGTGTGTGTGTGTATGAGAGACAGAAAGAGTATAGAGTTTGTGTATACTTATTTTACTTGAGTACAAAAAAAAAATCAGTTTTGCCAGTATAAAATGGGGGAGGCATGGATAGACAGAAGTTTTCCGAAAAGGATCTTGGGAGTTTTAGTGGACCACAAGTTTAATATGGATCAGTGGTGTGGAGTAACAGGCAACAAAGCTAATGTGATCTTGGGCAATGTTAAGAGGGGCATTGTTTCCCCAAACAAGGAAGGAATAGCCACACTGTCCTCTGCCCTCATCAGAACTCATGTAGAATACTGGATCCTGTTCCATGTACTGTGCCTTAAGAAGGACATTGGTATACTGGAGGATGTCTAGAGAAGGACCACCATGACATATGAGGAGGAACTGGAGATGTTCAACTTGGAAAAGAAGACTCCAGAGGGACCTGATTCAAGCTCTAGAAGAGCCATCCTGTGGCAAAAAAAAAAATTAGACGTGTTCTGTTTGGCCTCAAAAGGCACTACTAGCAGCTATGTGTAGAAATTGCAGAAAGACCTATTGAGGCTCAATTTCAGAAAAGAAAAAAAACTTCCTAACAATTAAAGCTGCCCCAGAATAGAAGGGGCTGACTCAAGAGGTGGTAGGATTTCCCCTCAGAAATCTTCAGACAAAGGCTGGACTAACATTGTCAGGTATGTTATGGTGGGGATTCCTTTGGTGTATGAGTTGGACTAGGTAGCCAGTAAAGTCTTTCCACCTTTCAGCTCCTGAAACATACACACATACATATATACATACAGACAGACAGACAGACATACAAGTATGTATGTATAATACTGTAGAAATCTCCAATTTTAGAAATTATTCTGATACTTTGGATGATAGTATAAACTTCACTGGAAAAATCCATATTAGCCACAAGAACTCAAAAGAACCTTTAAGTGCTTGTGGTAATATCAAATTCTGACCATACTAAAAGTTTAAAAATAAGGAACTACTACTAAAAGGAATGTTTTTAAGATCATCTGGTATACATAGTTAATGGATTTTTTTTTGTTTTGTTCTTTAATAAACTCTCTTTTGCAAACAAGAAAATAAATTTAGCAAAGTAATAATTTTGGATGGAAAAAACTTTTACAAGTAACTAGTAGTAGTTTGTTAAAAGGGAAAAAAAAGAAAGAAAAAGCTACCTCTTGAAGGTCTGGGTTGCAGCATCTCCAATGCAGAAAAGCCCTATGCATTTGAGATTATGTAATCCTGATGTCATGATAATCAAATCACTCCTTATAATTGTTCTGTTTCAAGTGTGTGTGTGTGTGTGTGTGTGTGTGTAAAAGAATGAATGTAAATACTGCATAACATGCCAACAATACTCAACCACATGAACATTTTCTGGAAAGATCAAACAAGCACAAATTGCATTGGTCTCTGGTACAAATGATTGTATTTTCATTCCAGTTGAATATGTTGTATTAAGGTGAAGGGAAAAGATGGCAGAATGAAAATAAGCAAGAAAAAAACTATTATTTTCAGAAATTAAATAGGCCACAAAATAAAAGGTCAAGGGATGGCTATAAAATTTCCCCTCAATTTCCTCATTCTTTCTTTTCCCCCCTCCATATGGGCTCTGTGGAATTGTTTGGCACCCAAGCAAGAAGTGCTGATTTTCAACCCTATTTTGTTCCTTGTATATTTTGCAACAAACTTTGTCCCCCAAAGGTTTCAGTTAGGCAGCATGGGCAATGTCACAATGGGGACCATTTAATGAAATAGGAATGGCTAGAAAACACAGCTGTCATTAATAATAGTTATTATTGTGAATGATAATTGTATTTTACAAATAATGAGAATGAGAGATAAAGTAACAACAACAATCATAATAATAATTCTGTCTTAGGGATCCATGAGCAGCTTGGTGGCATAATAGGCCTGGTGTCAGAAAGACCTGAGTTCAAATCCAGCCTCAGACACTTACTAGCAATGTGACTCTGGTCAAGTCACTTAACCCTGTTTGCCTCAGTTTCCTCATCTGGAAAATGAACTGGAGAAGGAAATGCAAATCACTCCAATATCTCTGCCAAGAAAACCCTAAATGGGGTCATGAAGAGTCAGACACAATTGAAACTACTGAACAACAACAAAGGGGATCCATGGTCTCATTGATGTAGATACTTTTTCAATAATGTAGACTGCAATCTGTATACGCCTTTTCTTCCTGTCAGTCAAGCAACAACATTTACTAAATGTCTATTCTTTGCCATGTTCTGCCTTAAACTCTCTACATGGTGTACTGGAGGTGGTTTATTATAATACATGTAATACATTGGAGGCTTTCAAGATATTTTACATCATTCAGGCTACCTGTTTCCTTTAGTATCACTACATAATAAGAAAAAGATTAGGATTTCAGGACTTCATTTTCCAATCATGCATGTACTGAATTTTATCTTTTATGCCATTTTTTACACACAAGTCAAGTTATAGTCTACTTCTGCTCACTATATATTTTCCATTGTCTATTTAAAAAGAATTTAGCTTAGTAGTCCACATGGGAAAAACCAAGTGGATAAAAACTACCTACCATCCAAACCATGATATGCAATTGGATGGACAGATATTAAGCTGGTATGTACACATACACATACACATATAAACACATATGTGTATAGATACCTATGTATATGTGTCCACAGATGCACTACATATGTTGCGGGGGGGGACAGACCCTGCTGATGGACAATAAGCAGGGTCCAGAACTTCATAGGAGAAAGAAATAGAAAGAAGAGAGCAAGCGGCTTGCTTCTGGCAAGCGCATCTCTTTGTGCATCACTTTGAATGATTCCAAGCTGCTGCCTCAAACAAAACCTATCTTTTAACACAAAGAGTCTTCTGGTGTGGCTCTAATAGTTTCCAATCATGGTATGCCATTATCTGTAAATAATCAAAGGCCCAGAAAACAAGGTATTATCAGGGAAAATTCTGTCTCAGGAAGATGACAGGATGATAGTGGGGCATGAAGTAGGGCAGAATCAACACAGCCTCTCATTGTGCCCTTATGATGTTCTATATGGTCACAACTTCACAACAGGTTCAGATTTTCTCTAGTGACTCTGTGAGTGTAACTGTAGAAGCTCCAGTTACTTGATTCTGGAGCCCCTCACCAATGACATTCCCCATCAGATCTCACATAGCACTTCATTTTGCACCTCTCTGGTGAATTTATCACATAATATTGCACATTATAGTTGTCTGTTTATGATTGATCCCTTTCCTAGACTATAAACTCTATGAAAGCAAAGGCCTAATTTTACCTAAACTTCATTTCTCCCTTAGAACCTAGCAAAATATACTAAAATTCCGTAGTCTGAATGCTCTTAAAATTAAACAAACATTTATTAAATCTATATTGTGTTCCAAGTACTGTGTTAAGCACTATGTAGAATTTAATAATGAATTCAATAATTCTACAAATTATTTTTTTAAGTGCTAGGCACTGCAGATACAAAGACAAAAAAAAGTACTTCCTCTCCTCCAAGAATTTACAATCTACTCTTTGTTCAGTCGTGTCCAACTCTTTGTGAGCCCATATGGGGTTTTCTTTGCAACGATACTGGAGTGGTTTGCCATGCAAACAGAGGTTAAATGACTTGCCTAGGGTCACACAGCTAGGGAGTGTCTGAGGCCAGATTTAAACTTAGGTCTTTGTGACTCCAGGCCCAGTGCTCTACGCCTTCCTCCTATAATGTACTGGAGGAGGATACAAATGTTGTAGAAAACACAGATCATATGTGTTGTTGAGAGGCCTACAAGATATATCATATGAAATAGTGTATTATACAAAATATGTACTTAATGATGAGGTCTAGAGATTAGGGGTGCTGGAACCCCAAGATCATGACACATGGATCCTGCCCAAAAGAATTCAACCCAAGCCTTCTTTCAAAACAAGGTTTATTAAAGATCTGCCATATTGCGAGACCCTTGAGGAATTTAGGAGTCTGCAAGTATTGGCTAGATTCTAAGAATCTGAGCAATGGCTAGATTTTAGGAATCTGAGCAGTGGATAGATTGTAAGAATCCCAGCATCTTAATGGAGACAAGATGGACCTTATATACAGAAAGACTATGGGAGGGACCTAGGAGTGGTCAAGTAGTCTATGAAGTAATAGAACTCCAGGGGTGGCCAAGGGAGAATGGAGCCTAGATAGGATTAAGGGTGGGAAGTGGCCCAGCGACATAGGGAGGTCTAGGCTAGGTTAAGGGTAACCCTTTGAGTGTAGCCACAATGAAAGGCCAGTTCACGGGATTATAACCTCAGGGGAACACCAGAGATTTGGCCTTGCAGGAAAGTTCAGGGTTTTTCCTTTTTGGTCTAGATCCCATCCTCATCACTTAATAAATGTTTAGAAAATGAATGGATGTATAACAATGAACAGTGTACAACAATAAATGCTATAGCAATTTAGATAGTGGAAAGAGGGAGTGGAAAAGTTAGGTCTTAAGTTGAATCTTGAGCCAGTCAATAAGCATTTCTTAAGTATTTATTATGTGTCAGATGTTGTGCTAAGCACTGGGAATATGAACACAAGCAGAAAGATAGTCCCTGCCCTAGAAGAGTTTACGTTCCAATGAGCAAATTTATAAAAGGAAACAGAATGAGAAGAGAGAGAGGATGAAGAGATGGAAAGGGTGTGATAGAAAAAGTCCAGAATGAAATGAAGCCTAGAAAGGAATGAAGACCTCCCCCTAAATGGAGGAGCTGGGAGGAACTATCCAATCAGAGGGAAAACCTGCAAGGACAGAGGTGGAGGCTACATTCAAGGTATGAATCTCAGAGCTAGAATGGGCTTCCAGAATACCGAGATTTCTGAGGCCTGGTGGAGGAATTTGGGAGATCAGCCTGGAGAGGAATGAAGTATTTTAAGGAAAGTATAGGATTGGGATTATTTGCAATTCAAAAAACTGAACATTTTGGGTGGGAAGCTCAATATGAAGATAAGCACACCGTAAGCCTATTTATTTAGCTCAACTGCAAGTTTATGTCCTTAAGGAGGCATGTCCTGATTTCCCCCTCCCCTGTTGCTAATGCTTTTTTCATTCTGACTGCATGAGGCAGGTAGTGCAAACATTACCATGCCCATTTTTAAAACAAAAAAATCGAGCCTCCCAGGGTCTTACTATTATCAATAAAACAATCAATCAATAAACATTTATTAAGCACCTACTATGTGCCAGGCGCTGTGCTGAATAAGTGTCAAACCCGTTGGTCACAAGGTAAAATGGAAAGAATCCTGTATTTGTGTCAGTAGACCTAAATTCAAATTTTGCCTCTTCTACTTTCTAGCTAGCTATGTGACTTTCGACAAGCTTCTGCTCTCTGAGCCTCAGTTTTTTTCATAGATAGGTGAAGACTTTAGACTAGAGCATCCCAAAGATCAAAGCCCTATGATGCTATGACTTCGAGTCCAGTAAGCTTTCTACCACAACATTGCACTTCTTTTTCATGAAAAAAGTAATCAGCAAATAATTACTGAGTTATGCATAATTATTCTATACAAGGCCTTCTGAGGAATTCTGAGAGGTATATGACAGGCCCTGTCCTCAAAGGCTTACAGTCTAGTTGGGAAGACCAAGCTTATATACATGAACTTCCACTACACTCCCTATGAAGCTTTTTTCTAATAAGCAGAGAATTGGAGAACTGGGATCCCAATAAAATCACTAGAGTCATGTAATAAAGCCCAAATTCTTTAATAAAAGGAACTTCAAAAAATCCTGGTGCTGGTAAAATTCCAGCTGAGAGAGGCTACCTAATTAATTTCTAGGACCTTGGGAAATCAGAGGAAATTTTCTGGGGACATATCCCAAATCTCTAATTAAATGGACTCCCCCTCTCCTCTTCCAGCTCAATTATTTTTCCCTGATCCCCCCTTTTCATGTTCATGAATCCCATCCTAGTGTTTCCTGTCTTGCCAAGAGGGCAGTCTGTGTGGGTTCCACTTCTTGCCATCAGCCCATCCCTCACTGAATCCATTCCCTGCCAGGACCAACCCCTGGGCCTCCCAGCTCCCACTCAGGCACTAAAAAGTCATGGCTATTGGGCCTCCAAACAGCCCCCATGGCTAGAACTATAAACATCGGGCTTATTCTCTTCTCTCTATAACAAACGAGTTTTGTGAGTTCATAAATTTCAATTACTTGGTCGAGTTGATGCCTTTTGCATCCTATGTTGATTATGCTATTTTGTGGAGCCATTGTCATTAGAACTGTGAAAGGCCAATCCAAATATCAAGCGTGGCCTTTGCCAGAACAAGAGGTAATCACCAAACAGAGCCATTCACCATTTAATTTCAGCAATTCCACCAACAACGAAAGCCACCAAGTTGTTTAGATTAGTGAATGAATAGCTAGCTGGTCATGTTGAAAAAGGCAACTCCTTTTCCATGTCCAACCCCACATGCCATAGAGAGACCTGTTTTTACGGCTTGAGTCAGTCATTGGCCCCACCAAAATTAATAACACAATATAGATCATTTTCTCAGGGCTTCAGAACTTGGCCCATCTTTCATCTTTTTGTTTTGGTTATTGTTATTGTTAAATCTTTTTGATAACTTGACCTCTTAGCTATCAGATACCTAGACCCAGACTTTTTAAGTAACCACTTACACTGAAATAGACTGGCAAGTGGCCAGGCCTTGATTTTCCCAAAGAGGTGATATAATGTAGTGGAAAGAGATCTACTCTAAGTTCAGGTGCCATATTTATACTAGAATTCTAGTTTTGGTTCTGCCACCGATTTTCTGCATATTGGGGGCAAGTCATAAACCCTCTGGGCCTCATCTAAACAATATCCTGCTCATTTAATAGATGGTTGCTGATTTAAAGTCAATGGAAGTAGAATACATGACCACCAACTAAGATCTTTTCCGTATGTAAGGTCTTTCATACAACCATCAGTATTACATTTGGAGTGGTAAAGTAGTATGGAAGAAACATAAATTCAGAGTCAAAAGACCAAGGATGAACTCAAGGATCTAATACTTCCAACCTTTGTGACTTTGGGCAAGACTCAGTTCCCTCATCTGTCAAATGAGGATAATGATTCCCTAGAAGCATTACAGTGCAGGGCCTAGAGAGCCAGCCTCAAAGTCAGGAAGATCTGGGTTCTAGTCCTGCCTCTGATACATAATGACTGCATGACACTGGGCAAATCTCTTAACCTTTCAGTGAACTAGGTAAGTTTTAGAGAAGGCATTGGTATAGGGAGTTTCCGTACCTGGGAGTTCCTTATACTAATGATATCATAAAGACCTATGATTCTATGCATCCTGATCCCCCAATGATACTTGTACCATTTGCCTTCCAGAGTTATTGAGAAGAAAGTAGAATGATTTTTGTATCAATCAATAAGCATTTGTTAACTCTGTATGGCACAGAGAAGGTGTTTGATAAATACTCAATTGACAGACACAGTCCTTGGATTACAGAGACAGTCCCTGCCCTCAAAGAGCTTGCATTCTAAAGAGAGAGACAACAAACACATATAGAGGTATAAATAAAACTCATACAAAAATGGATACAAGGTACCTTGAAGGTGAGGCACTACCAGCTGGGGAACCAGGAAAATCCTGATGCAAAAGATGGTGCTTGAGTTAAGTCTTGAAGGAGACTATAGAGGTGAGGAGAGTATACATGTTCAGTTATGGGGGACAGCTTATGTAAAGGCTAGAGATGAGAAATAGAGTATGATGTGCATGGAACAGCAAAATGACCAGTTTGGCTGGACCACAGACTATATGAAAGGGAATGACATGCTTTAAGACCAGAGACATGATAGGGTCAGGTTGTGAAGAGTTTTAAATGCCAACTTTAGAAAATTACATTTGGTCCTAGGGAAGTGTTGGAGCTAATTTAGTAGGGGAGTGACATGGTCAGACCTGTGCTGCAGAAAAATCACTTTGCCAGTTGTGAAGAGAATGGAGAGATTAGAGTGGTGAGAAAGTGGAGAAAGACTAACTAGTAGGTTATTACAGTAGCCTAGGAGAGAGGTAATGAGAGCCTGAAATAGGCTGGTGACTCTGTAAGTGGATGAAAGGGGACTCGTGCGAGAGATGTGGAAATAGACACATAAGATTTGGCAACTGATTGGCTAGGTAGAGTAAGTAAAAAGCAGAGTCACAAATGACACCGAAGTTGTGAACCTAGGTGATTGGGAGGGTAGAGCTTCCCATAAGAGTACTAGGGTGTTTGGAAGAGAGTATACATGGAATAAGTGAATAGCATGTGATCCAAACTTTATCTGGAATTTGATTTGTTCAAATTTTCCGTATGCCAGGCATACAATTTTTCCTTGAGGAACTTGTAGTCTGGTAGAGAAACATGAAATTACTAAAACATTGAATGCTTAGCCAATTCACATGGCTCACCTCTACATATGTCATGTTTGGTTACACAGTCTGGTCTTCTAGAAAGTTCATGGAACTGAGTCAGTCCCCTGACAATTTCAGAATCCCCCATTCAGTTACATGAGGCCTATTGCTTGGAGAGCCGGAGAAGGTTCTAGTTAGGAACGGTGTGGAAGGGATACTGGAAGGTACTTGAGAGCTTATGCAGGGGAGGAAGAAAAAAGGACCAGGAAGCAGTTTTTATATGAGTCAGGGGAGGGCAAGGAACCCCAAAAAAGAAGGCCTAAGTGCTAGCAAATAACTTTTGAACTAGCCATTAAATGTTTCGATCAAATTTTGATCTCCCTTCACATAAAGATAAAATCTCAGGCAAACACAACTATGATAAAGCATCAGAATAGGCCTCATGAAGTTAATTCTGCTTAAGGCTAAATAAATATTGGGGGATTGTGAGGTTTCAGAACGATGGACAAAAAGTCAGGATACCTGGGTTTTAGGCCTAAATTTTCTATTAATTTGTTTGGTGTCCTTATGTAACACTTCCTTTTTCTGGTACTAAGTCTCTTCACCTGAAAAATTAAGGGGTTGGATTATGATATCTAAGATCCTTTCCATGTCTAAAATTCAGTTATGGAACTAATGACAATGGAGATTAAGTCATCCTGCAGACAAAGGACTTAAAACTGGAAAGAATATTAAAGATTGTTTAGTCCAACTCCTTTTTTTTACAGGTGAGGAAAGAGAGGCTCAAGGATATTAAATGACCCAAATATAACTGCAGTGGAAAATTTGGGATTCAAAGTCCACTGATTCCAAATCTACTGCCATTTCTACTATATCACACTATAAAACCAAGAGACTGGGTAATGTGTGTTTGGCAAGGGGGGTTGCCCCCATATCAATAATGTAACATGATTTTGCCATCATTATAAGCCAAAACTTAAACTGATATCTCTCGGGAAGCCTGGCCCCAAACCTCTCAACTTGGATAAAGAGAAGAAACATCTAGGAGGGTAAACTGCCAGAGCTTTAATGTGTATGTCAGAATTGGAATTTTTTTTGATAACAAGAGATTTCTAATATTCTTTTAACAGAGAACATTTACCTTATTTGGCTTGTGAAAAAGAAGGAAGAAAAGGAAGGAAGCATATAATGTGCCAGGCACTGTGCTAAGTGCTTCACAAATATTATGTTTTGATCTTCACAGCAATCCTGGGAGGCAGGTGTTATTATACTCCCATTTTACGGTTGAGGAAATTGAAGCAGACAAGGGTTAAGTGATTTGCCCAGGGTCACGCAGTTAGTATCTGAAGCTGGATTTGAACTCAGGTCTTTCTGACTCCAAGAACAGGATTCCATCCACTGTATCACCTAGCTACCTCTTACCCTCATAACCATTATAATTAATTTGATTCCTAAAGGGGCATTTCATTTCTACTTCTCCAGCATTTATCCTCAGTTTGATGAACCCAGTGTCAGATTATTGATGTCTGCATTATCTTCCCTATATGACCAATATGTTATCTCATTACGTATGACTCTTAAATGTTTGGTCAAGGGACCATGGAATATCAGAAATGGAAGAGATTGTATGATCATGAAACACTATTATAGTTGAAAGAGAGTTTAGAATGTAAAAATGTTAGAACACAAAGGGATCTTAGAATATAGAAATATTCCATATAAAAGACATAAAACTCCAGAGTGAGAATCACCTTAGAATCACAGTGTACAGAGTTTCAGAACTAGCATAAACTCTCCAGATCAGGGATTCATAAACTTCCCCATTGACAATCTATGGATTCCTCAGCCTAGGGACTCCTCAGAATAATTTTAAATGCATACAATAAAATACATAGAATTACAAAGAAAACCAATTGCAATGATATATACTTACAAAAAAAATTTAAAAGACAAATTCATGGACCCCAGTTCAAGAACCCCAATGTATATAAACTTCCCTCATTTCAAAAATAAGAAAAGATGCTCAGAAAGCTGAAGCAGTTTGTCCAAGGTCCACAGTAACCACAATAAATATTTATTGAGTGTCTAGAGTGTACGGGCATTTCATTTCTACTTCTCTAGCATTTATCCTCATTTTGATAAACCCCATGTCAGATTATTGATGTCTGCATTATCTTCACTGTATGACAAATATGTTGTCTCATTAGGTGGTCAAACCCCAATGACATGACCCTTAAGAAGCACTGGAGCTTCAAGGTTTGTCTCTGCCATTTACTAGCTATGGCATCTTATATAAGTGACAACTTCTGTCAGTCTCTCTTTCCTCATTTGTAAAATAAAAGGTATAACAATGCTTGTACTACCTACTTTGTAGGATTCTTTGGAGGAATAAGCTTTATAAGCCTTCAAGTGCTATGTAAAAATGAATTGTTATCATTATTATATAAAAGATAAATAAGATATGGTCCTTGTCATTAAGGAAGTTTATAGGCCTGTAGGGAGGTTAGACAGTTCATGGAAGAGTCAGGACTAGAGCTCATGTGTCCCATCACAGTATTCTTTCCACTATACTATGCTCAAATCTTCAGTTACTCCTTCATTCTAACATGTATAGGGAAAATAAGAAATAATATAATCCTTACTCTTGTGCAGTCATTTCAGTTGTGTCTGGCTCTCCGTGACCTCATTTGGGGTTTTCTTGGCAGAGATACTAGAGTAGTTTGCCATTTCTTTTTTCCAGCTCATTTTACAGTTAAGGAACTGAGGCAAACAGGGTTAAATGACTTGCCCAGGGTCACACAACTAGTAAGTGTCTGAGGCTGGATTTGCACTCACGAAGAATTTCCTGATTCCAAGCCCTGTGCTCAATCTATTGCTTCACCCAGCTGCTCAATATAATCCCAGATTTCATTAATAGAAGCAATGTGTCTAGTGCTCCTCAGACCTATCTGGGGTATAGATGAAGTTCTGGTACCACATTTTAAGAGGAACATTTGCATTTAAAAGAAAGACAGAACACATCAAGAGGAGAGTGTTCAGAATAGTGAAGGAACTTCCTTCCCAGAATCAATTAGATTTTTAGTCTGGAGAAGAGATTTCACAGAAACTCTCAGGTCTGAACCTCAAAGGTCATAGAGTTGAAGGATCATAGATTCAAAGCTGAAAGGGGAACTGAAAAAAAAATCCAATCTATCCCTCTTATTTTAAAGATGAAGAAATTGAAGATCTGATAAGTTAAATGGCTTGCCCAAGGTCATACAGGAAGTAGCAGAGCTATGATTTGAACCCAGATCCTTTGAATCAGAATCCCCTTTACAACATGATTAATAAGCAGCTTCTGTTTGAAGACCTCCAATGGAATGAAGTCACTACTTTCCAAGACATCCCATCACTAGATATCTTTTACAGGAGGCAGGATGGCCATTTGTTGAGGTTGTTGTGGTTAGAATGTATAATTTGGTTACCACTGGGCTAGATAATCTGCAAAATCTCTTCCAACCTAAGACTCTTCAATAGCAATTTTCAGACTTAAGAAAAAATCATTCACCTTATACACTCAAGATGATTTTTTTTGTTCCAGTAAGTTGAGAAGACTGTAAATCTTAGTGATGCAGTATAACTTGCATTGGAAGAAAGTGGGCTAGTTTTTTTTTTTAATTGTACAATCCCCAGTAAATGCTTTGTACTTATATGCTAGTTTTGGGCAATTGCATATTGCACAATGTAAAAACATTATAAATGACTAAGGTAATGTTTTCTCTTCACTTGAAATAAAAGAGAGACTGAACAGTAAAATAAACATACTTCATGGAATTGAAATTTGGAAGAGGTATGACAATAGGACAAGGGGAAAAGACTACCTGAGATTAAGAAAAGTGATGGAAGGGTTCATGTTAAACCCAGGAGTTAAATTGAAAATATCAGGCTTTTGGAATAAGGTGATCAGTCAAACCTGAGCTTCAGAAATTAAGGTATAGAAAAAAAACAGGATAAGAAAGAGGTACAGTGATAACATTGGGTCAACTCACCAAAAAAATGTTTTGTCATGTTCTTGAAGATGATTTTTAAGGACTAGAACTTTGCCTTTCTCTATTCTGGCATCATGGCAACTATGCCCACATGGCTTCTAGGAAAGGGAACTCAACTAGACGATCTTGCATAAGGGCCCTTGGCTATTTTCTGCTTTTTTTCCCTTGGCTGTTTTCTGCTTTATGTTTCCTTTTCTGACTATGTAGTGAAAATCAGTGTCAAGATAGACATGTCTAGGGGCAGCTAGGAGGTGCAGTGGATAGAGCACCAGCCCTGGATTCAGGAGGACCTGAGTTCAAATCCGGCCTCAGACACATAACACTTATTAGCTGTGTGACCCTGGGCAAGTCACTTAACCCCATTGCCTAACCCAACAAAAAGAAAAAAAAAAAGATAGATGTGTCTAATATTGGAGACTGAGTTTAAAAAGTCCCTTAGGTCCATGCAGTATAGTTAACCAGTATCCAGAGGAGCTTCTTCACCAAAAAAGATGACCACTGGGAGGATCACAACCAGGTATTGTTTGGACTGTTTCAAAATGAGGTAAAATGTGACTATGCCTATTCTGAGGTCCCACAAACTTCTTTAAGTTATGATGAATGAATAAATTGAAGAATGACTGAATTTTCTACCCTACTGCCTGCTAGCATGCCACCTGCCAGAGATTATAGCACCCAGGTGCCATGTATCCTCCTAGGAATTCTCAAGCATGCCACCATTTGTGTGCTCTATCCACCCCATCCTTTTCTACTTCTTACTCTGAAAACGAATGAAATCAACAATACAATTTTCAGCATGTCTCTTGGCACTCCTATTTTTCCCACTAAGCATCTTTGCATTTCCCAGACCATAACTCCCTTCCCTGCTACCACTCCCCTATATTAGTTAACTCCACATTAGAATAGAAGCTTCTTGAGGGAAGGGACAGTCTTGCTTTTGTATTTGTGTCCCTGTCACTTAGCACAGTATTTGGCACATATTAAGTGCTTAATCAATGTTTTTCGTTCATTCATTTCCTCATGAAAACTGAGAATAACAAATTTTTTCATATTATGCAATTGCACCTTCATTTTGGAGCTATTTGACTACAAATGCCAATTCATAATAATAACTTAAGTGTGAAGGTGATTAAATCAAAAGATCTAGCTTCTCTGCTTACTGAATGGAGAGATTACCTTTATACTTGAACTTTGTCTTGACCTAATACCTATGAAATAATAATACTTTACTAACTATCCTTGGGTCAGCCCCACATAAGGTTTCAAAGGAATGACTGAATAATATCTAGTTTGGATAGATTATCATAAATAGCACCAAACACATAAATATTGTATCTGTTCTTACTTAAAGAACAATGAAAGCATTTATTCCATTTCCATCCTTAACAGATGGGGAGATCATGCCTTACTCCTCTCTCAACCATTCCATCTGGAAATTTTCCAGGCAATACTATAAAGTGAGATGAGGCCAGTAGTAGTTCAATACAAGTCAATCTACAGGGAGGATGAAGTCAATGAGACACTAGAGGCAGGGAATCTTAAGTCATTTTAGAGGAAACTTACCCACTATCATCCTGAATGGTGAGAAATCAACTTAAATTTGTGAAACACTCAGATAATGGGCTTTAAACCCTTTCCTCCATCATGTTAAAATTTTCTGAGAGAATATCATAGAAATCATAGAACCATAAACTTTTAGAACTTGAAGAGACTTTAAAATCATAGAACATAGAATGTTAAAACTGGGAAAAGCTTCAGAATCATTGATTATTGGAGCTAGAAATGAATCTAGAATCATAGAACATTGAATATAAGAGCTGGAAGGGACCTTGGAGTCATAATACCATGGAATCCCAGAACTATATGAAGCCTTAGAACATCAAATGATGGATCACAGTATCACAACTGGTTGGAACTTTGGAGAACACTTAGTCCAACTCTCTCATTTTACAGATGAGAAACTAAGACTCGGAGAAGATTTGCTCAATGACATGTGACAAATTAGTGGAAGAACCAACCCTAAACACAAGTTTTCTGACTCCCAGGGCAGTTCTTTTTCTAGTAGCTTTATTTAGAAGAAATAAAACTAAAAAAAATCCGCATTTCATGGGATCATTTTTAGCAAGACACATATGCAGCTATAGCTGCAGTGCCAAATGAAAGTTTTAAGGGCAGTCAGCAGGCATAGAAAATCCTGTGAAGGAATTTCCAAGCAATTTTTCAGGATGCCACTATGAAAATTTTCTGAAGAAGAAATGCCATTGATATTTACTCCTTCACTTACAGAACTATAGATTGCAGCATAAGACAATGAACATATGCACAAATGTACACCAAAGTTTTCTGGTGCTGTTATACTTCCTACTACACTGAACTATAGCTTAACATGCATTACAGTTTGTGTATATGTCTTATTTCTATATCATAAATTGTAAGTTTCTTGACTGAGTCCCAAAAAAAGTAGGATTTGCAATCTTACTACCTGACAAAACAAAAACATTCAAAAAATAAAAGAGGATAAACAAGGAAACTACATTATGCTGAATGGAACCATAGACAATAATTATGATTAGTAATAAATTCATATGTTCCAAATGCCTTAGCATCCAAATTCATGAAGTAAATATTAACCGAGCTACAAGAAGACATAAACAGTAACACAATGGTGACAAGAAACTTTAATATCCCTATCTCCATTTTGGATAAGTCTGACAGAAAGATAAATAAAAAGGAAAATATGGAACTGAAGAAATTGCTAGAAAAACTATAACTGAAAGACCTGTGGTGTCTTCCAAAAGGGATTACAAAAGAATACACATTTTTCTCAACACTACTTGGAACTTTTACAAAAGTGATCATGCATTAGGGTACCGAGATGTTGCAAACAAATATTTTAAAAAGCAGAAATAGTTAATTCATCCTTTATAGACCATAACACAATAAAAGTAGTCATTGATTCAGGGACTACAAACAAAAGACAGACTCAAATGAAGACATAATAACAAAATCCTAAATAACAAGTGAATCAAAGAACAAACTATAGAAGCAGTTAATTATGTAAAAGAAAATACTAATGATGAAACAACATGCCAAAATTTCTGGGATGAAGCTAAAGTAGTCCTTGGGGGGAAATCATGTACCTACAAATATAGAAAAAGAGAGAATTAATTAACTGAATACATATTTTTTAAAAAATAGAAAGCCAAGAAATAAACAAACTTAAAATAATCCCAAAAGAGGAGGTATCAAAAATTAAAAGAGAAACAGAAAAATTGGAAACAAAAACCCCATAAAATTGATAAATAAAACTAAAAGCTGATTCTTTGAAAAGACTAATAAAATTGATAAACTTTTAGCTAACCTGATTAAAAAGAAAAGGGTAGAAAATAAAATCAATAAAATCAAAAATGAGTGAGGGAAAATCATAACAAAACCAGAAGACGTAAAAAGAAAAATCAGAACATATTACATACAGTTGTGTGCTAAGAAAACTGAGAACACAAAAGAAATAGAAGAATAATTCCAAAAATATAAGACAAGTAAACTATCAGAAGACCAGATAGGGAAATTAAATAATTCAATCTCAGAAAAGGAAATAGATCTTTAAAAGATTTACCAAACTAAAAACTCCTAATCCTGATGGATTCACAAAAGAATTCCATCAAACTGTTACAGAACAATTAGCTCCCATACTTCACAAATTATTTCCCAAATTTGAAAGATAATGCATCCTACAAGAATCCTTTTATAAGATAAATGCAGTCTTAATATCTTAACCAATAAAAGATAAAACACAGAAGGAAAACTATAGGTCAATATTATTAATGAATATTGACTCAAAATTCTCCACAAAATACTGTCAAACAGACAGTGATTTATCCAAGAAATCATTCATTATGATCAAGTAGAATTTATACCAAGGATGCAAGGATGGTTCAACATTGGGGAAACAATCAATGTAATTAATTATACTAAAAACTAAAACATTCAAAACCACATAACCATCTCAATAGACACAGAAAAAGCCTTTGACAAGTGCAGAATTCACATATGCTAAAAACCCTACAAACTATAGATATGAAGGGACCTTTTTATATCATATAAAAGCATTTCTCTAAAATGAAAAGCAAACATCAAATGCAATGGGGATATATTAGAACCATTTTCAGGAATATGGAAGTAAGCAAGGATGTCCACTCCCCCCACTATTATTTGATATAGTTCTGGAAATGTTAGCAATATCAATAAGATAAGAAAAAGAAATTAAATGCACAAAGATATGTAAAGAAGAGATAAAACTATCCCTATTTACTATTGATATTATGGTATGCTTGGAAAATTCCAGAGAATCACTAAAGATACTAACTCAGACATTAGCTTCAGCAAAGTTGCAGGCTATAAAATGAACTCAAAAATGAGTAACATTTCTATATGATAAGAAAACCTAAGAAGCAAACATAGAATGGGAAATCCCATCCCAAATAACTTAACAAGATGCATTAAACATCTCCTGGATCAACCTACCAAAGTACATGAAATACTTGTACAAATTCATTTACAAGGTGCTACTTAAAGAAATAAAGAAAACTTAAATAATTGGAGTCAGTGCTCATGGCAAGGCCATGCCAATATAGTAAAAATTATAATACTACCAAAATTAATTTATAATTTCAATACCATACCAATCCAATTACCAAGAGGATACTTTATAAAACTTGATAAAATAATAACAAAATTTATTTGAAAAAAAAAAAGAGATCTAGAATATCAAGAAAAATGTTGAAAGGAAATAGCAATGAAGGGGGTATAGCATTTCCAGACCTCAAACTGTATTATAAAGGAGCAGTTATCAAAATCATCTGGTACTGTTTTAAAAGTAGAGAGACAGATCAACAGAACAGACTAGACAAGAGAGAAGCAGAAACAATGGTACTCAATAACCCAGTGTTTGATAAAATAGAAAATATAAATTGCCTAGAAAAAAATTCTCTATTTGATAAGTGCTGAAAAAAATTGGAAGGCAGTCTGGCAGAAATTAGGTTCAGATCAACACCTTTCACCATATTTCACAATGGTTGGTTGTTGTCCTTCTTTCAAAGAAGACCAAGATGATATCACTATGTTAGAGCCAAGTTACAATGTGTCCAACTATGGCTGATTAGACCAATGAGAGCTCAGAATGCTCTACCACAAGTTGGGCACAGATGGGTTCTCTAAATTTGCACATCTCACATTTCTTTTGAGCTATTTCAATTCTGCTTTGCTCATAGAGCACAGCCCCTTCTCTGATGAGGGCATGCCATGCTGGGCAGTCCTGTGCCAGCATCTCCCATGTTACACAATCAATTCCAAAGTTGTTAAGAGAGACCTTTAGAGTGTCATTGTATTGCTTCTACTGACCACCATATGAGTGCTTTCTTGCCCTGTGTGAGTTCTCCATAAAATAGACTTTTAGGCAAGTGTACATTTGGCATTCAAACAACGTGGCTAGCCCATAGTAGTTGCACTCTCTGCGGTAGAGTTTGAATACTTGGCAGTCTAGTTGAAGAAAGGACCTCAGTGTCTGGTATCTTATCTGCCAGACGAAATTCATAATCTTCCTAAGACAATTCAAATGGAAGTGATTCAGTTTCCTGACATGGCACTGGTATATTGTCCAGATTTCACAGGCATACAACAAGGTCAGCACAACAGCTCTGTAGGACCTTCAGTTTGGTAGTCAGTCTAAAGCTGACATGCAACAAAGTATCAATCATTTCTTTGTTCTTGTGCTAATGTTGGCCTAACAATTAGCAGCAAGGAAACACAGGTACCCCATCAGCCAGCACCACACCACCCATATGTAGGATCATTATTTCATCTACCTTGGCAGTATACTTTCTAGGGATGTACACATTGATAATGAAGTTGATGCACGCATTGCCAGAACTAGCTCAGTGCTTGGGAGTCTCTGAAGGAAAGTATAGGAGAGAAGAGGTATTAGACTGACTACCAAACTGAAGGTCTACAGAGCCATTGTGCTAATCTTGTTGTATATTTCACAATACATTCTAAGTGGATACATGTACTTAACATCAAAAATTACACTAAAAAATCAAGAGAGGAGCAGGTCATATACATTTCACAGCTATGGGTAGGAGATGTATTCTTAAACAAACAAGATATAGATGTTAATTACAAAAGATAAAAAAATAGATAGCTTTGATTACATGAAACTGAAAAGCTGCACAGACAAAATTAATGTACTTACTATAAGAGAAGTAGTCTAATGGGGAAAAAAATCTTTGTATCAAATTTCTCTGATAAGGATTGGGTATACAAGATACCGGGTGTGTGTGTGTATGTGTGTCTGTGTGTGTGTGTCTCTGTGTGTGTGTGTGTGTGTGAGTGTGACAGAAAGACAAAGATAGAGACAGAAAGAGAGACTAATAGCCACTCCACAATTGATAAGTAGTGAAAGGATATAAACAGTTCTCAAAAGAAAAATTACAAAGTATTTGCAACTTCATGAAAGAATGCTCCAACCAGCTAATAATAATAGAAATGCAAATCAAAACAACTGAGTTTTTACCTCATACTCTGGAAATTGGCAAAGATGACCCAAAAAAATGGAAAATGGTCTATGTTGGAGAGTTTGGGGAATGGTAAGCACCCAAATACATTGTTGGTGGAGCTGTGAAGTGGTGCAACCATTTTGGAAAGTAATTTGAAATTATACAAATAACATTACTGAAATGCCTATACCCTTTGAACCAGAGACTCCATTACTGGACGTATACTTTAAGGAAACCATTGATAAAAAGAAGGCCACATATTCACCACAATGTTTATAACAGCACTTTTTGTGACAGCAAAGAATTAGAAACAAAGTAGATGTCCATCAATTGGGAATGACTAAAGAAATTGCAGTACATAAATGTAATGAAACATTACTATGTTGTAATAAATTATATATGTTATGAATACAGGGAAGCATGAAAAAATCTACATAAACTGATGCAGAGTTAAATTAGCAGAGCCAAGAAAACAATATATATAATAACTACAAAAATGTAAATGGAAAGAACAACCACATATTAAAAAATCAACAGTGATTTTAACAAAATTATAAAGATAAATCAGGACCAGAATGAACTGATTTAACACCCTTCAACCCACTCCTTTGCAGAGATGGGAGGTCCACAGATGTTACACATCACATATGTTTTCAGACTTTTTCAATGTATCAATCAATTGTGCTGATTTTTCCTCTCTTTAAAAATGCTATTTGTTATATGGAATGATTCTTTGGGAGGGGACATAGAGAAATATTGAAGTTTACTATGATGATATAAAAAAATAGAAGACATCAATGAAAACTTATTAAAAAAATAAAAGACATTTTAAAAGTAAAAAGAGATATTCCTTGAGACTTGTTTGGTTCAAGAGGACTAAGGACTCAGACTATTGATGTCCCTTCTTCATTGACAGAATTTGAAGCAGCCAGGAGGAGTTGGAAGGGTTTTCAGATGCTTGGCTGATAGATCATCATAGGAGCTTCACTTGGGTGAATTGACTCAAGAGTTACTCAACGTTTGTCCTTGTGGACTATCCTTCTACAGTGGCCCATAGTCAGGAAGACCTAACCTCAAGCCCAGCCCTAGACATTTACTATTTGCTTCAGTTTCTTCAACTGTAAAATGAGGATAAAAATAGTATCTACCTTCTAGGGCTGCTGTGAGGATGAAGTGAGATAATATTTGTAATATGGTTAGCACAGTGCCTGGCCCATAGTAGCCACTTAATAATGTTTGTTTTCTTCTTTCCTTAACTAGTTGATGACTTATAAGTGTCATATTTTGTTTTAATAGCAAACCTAAACTACCAAGAGACAGGTCTGAGTTAAACCCAGCCCAGAACAGCTTTTCTATTAATTTTTTTTAACCTGAGACTTGTTCTTCCCTTACCACAAGATAGGAAGACTGGGTCTTACACCAATTTATTGAATAATTGATTTGATACTGAATTCCTTCAGCTTTTCTATTCTTTTATGAACAAATCTTGTCTATTTTTATATCTTGTATTTTTTTTCAAGGACCTCTAGATAAGATGGGACTACTAAGGAAAGACAGATACATTAATGATCAGCTTGTGTGCCCACGAATTGATGCCACCATTATGGAAAGTAATTTGGAATTATGCTTAAAAAAAAAGTGAATACATATCCGTACTCTGATTCAAAGACCCCACTAGACACATTCCCCAAAAGGTCAATGGTAAATAGAAAAGTCTCCATATATACCAAAATACTTATAGCGGTGCTTTTTGGCACAGTAAAGAACTAAAAACAAAGTTGATGCCTGTTGACTAGGGAATAGCTGAACCAAATGTGGCACATGACTGTAATAGACTATCATCAACAAAACCATCAAAACCAAAAAAAATTATCACTACCGAACTTGGTCCCAAAGAAGAAATATGCAAAAACATCACCCCAGTTTCTTTGTGGAGATGGGGACTGTGGATGTAGAATACCATATACATACATATATGTATACATATACACATATGTGTATATATATATATATAATGTCAGACTTTTTTGATGTGATGCTTAGTTTTGATAAACTATTAATTTCTTTTATATTCTCTTATAATGAATGCCTCTCTGGAAACAAAAAGGGGGAGATAAACATGGAAAAATGTCTTACTAGAAACCTCCCCCAACTCCTCTTAATTCTAGTGCCTTTCCTCTGTTATTTCCTATTTATTCTGCATGTAGCTTGTTTTTTATGTTGTTTATGCCATTAAATTGTAAATTCTTTGGGGGCAGAGACTGACTTCTGCCTCTTTTTTATCCCCAACATTTAGCACAGTGCCTGGCACGTAATGGGCACTTAATAAATGCCTAATGATTGATTGATTGAAATGTGGGTGCTTATGCCTAGTACAGTGGCATATGCCTATAATCTATGTTGCTGGGGAGGACGAGTGTGGTGAATCACTTGAGTTCAGAAGTTCTGAGCTGCAGTAGGACTAAATTCAATTAGAGGTCTGCAGTAAGACCAGCATTAACATTGTAAGCCCCCCAAGTGGACGACCACCAGGCAACCCATGGAGGGGCAAAAGAGCCCAGATCAGAAAAACAGAGTGAGTCAAAGCTTTCATGCCAATCTTTATTGGGATTGGGCCTGTGAAGTAGTTACTACACTTCTAGCTGGCAAAATAGGAAGACCCAATCTCAAAAAAAAAAAAAAAAGTTGTTTCAAAACAAAAGATGTCAAAATTTATTTCAAAATAAAATATATATATATATATATATATATACACTCATGAGGAAATATAAAGCATTAGGATAAGAAGTAATAAAGAGAGAAGTAGAAGAGATATTGTGATATAAATACACTACAGACTACCTAGTCTGAAGGAATTATAAATAATAATAATAGCTAGCTTTCATGTAGCACCTGCTATATGTCAGACACTGCTCAGCATTTTGCAAATACTATCTCATTTAATCTTAACAACCCTGAGAGGTAGGTGCCATTATTATCTCCATTTTATAGATGAGGAAACTGAGGCAAACAGGTTAAGTGACTTGCCTACAATCACACAGCTAGTAAGTGTCTGAGGCTGGATTTGAA
This sequence comes from Vombatus ursinus, assembly GCF_900497805.2. Lineage (NCBI taxonomy): Eukaryota > Metazoa > Chordata > Mammalia > Diprotodontia > Vombatidae > Vombatus > Vombatus ursinus. Next base: position 1,305,001 of record NW_020947062.1, on the reverse strand, counting down.
CTCAAATCCTGACTCTGGGCCCAGGGCTCTTATCTACTGCACCATGTTTAATAAATTCAGGAAACAGACCACAAACTTGCCATAAAGGCAAGATATAGTAGTAATGAAAGATTCTAATTATATGAACATCTCTTCAAGCTTTGAATTAAGAGCAAAGATTTTGATCATTACTGACTTGTCTTAATGATCATTTCATCTTTCAAAAGCTGGAGGAAGCAAAGTGGGTAACTGCTCTCCTGGGCACAATTCTCACCATTAAGGAAGAGCTAGATACAAACGACCAGAACATTGAGTGGAAGTGGCTACTTCATGTTATACCTCATGATAGATAAGGAAGGGAAAATTGAACATAGTCTGATACACACCCAAGATTTTGGGAAAGGATATTCCAAAAATCTGCTCAAGTGCCACTTCTTATGAGACCTTTCCTGCTACACTTGTCTGTACACTCCCCAACCAAAAAAAATGTTTTGTATTTATTTTGATGATACTTTATAATTATTTATATATGCACACATTGTTTCTTCTAATAGAATATAAACTCCTTGAGGACAGAGACTTTTATTTTTTTTGTCTCTACTTCCCCCAGCAACTAATTCATTATAGACATTTCAAAAATGTTTGTTGAATGAATAAATGCATTTTAATCAACAAGAGGTACCATGGCCTAGAATTCTACTGGAGAAGTCAGTCCAACAGGGATGATATGCTGTCAAAAATGAAATTCTGACAATGAAAAACAGAAATTATTCCAATGAAGAAGAAAAAGGGCAGTCATCTAAAGAAACCAAGATAAATGAAAGCTTAACTCATTAACCAAGCTATAATTTAAAAAGACATTTTAAAAGATGGAAGCAAAGGCAGTAACTGAATATAAAAACAATAGAGTGGCACAATCTTGCAAAAATTGTATAGCCCAGAAAAAAATTAGTTTCCAAGTTAATTAAAGCACATGATTACTGTGTAACTGACAATGATCTTTAAAAAAAAAAAATTACAGTGAACAGAAGAAGCCCATGGAGTTGGCCAAATATTGTCCTGATTTTTTTTTTTTTTTTGGCGAGGCAATTGGGGTTAAGTGACTTGCCCAGAGTCACACAGCTAGTAAGTGTTATGTGTCTGAGGCCGGATTTGAATTCAGGTCCTCCTCACCCCAGGACCGGTGCTCTATCCACTGTACCACCTAGCTGCCCCTATTATCCTGATTTTTAAAAGATGAAAAGAATTGAGTAGACAAACTAAAGGTTAGTGAACGTAACTTTAATTCCCAGACAATATTGTTATTGTCTAGAAAATATTATTAAAGAATTGATAAGAAGAAAATTCTCATTTATGCCAAAAGAGAAGAAGCAGAAGGAGAAAAAGAGGAGGAAGAAAAGGAAGGGGAGGAAGAGGAGGAAATAAGAAAGAAAGAAGGAAAGAAAGAAAGAAAGAAAAAAGGAAGGAAGAAATGAAGAAAGAAAAAGTAAGAAAGAGAGAGAGAAGGAAAGAAGGAAGGAAAAAAGGAAGGAAGGAAAGAAGGAAGGAGGGAAGGAAAGAGAAGGAGGAAGAGGGAGAAAGGGGGACAAAGAGGATGAAAAAGAAAGAAAAAAATTGGCAGTATTTTTGTGGAAACCAAAAGCTGGAAACAAAGTAGATGCCCACCAACTTGGGAATGGTTAAACAATTTGTGGTATATGGATGTAATAAAAATGAAAGAAATGACAAATGTGCTGAATACAGAGGAGTATGCAAGTACTTGAACTAATGCAGAGAGAAGTAAACAGAGCTAAGAAAACAATATACACAATGACTACAATATCAAGGGGAATACCATACACACACACACACACAATCATACAAAGTGTATGCTGTAAGATTACAAAGAATAAGCATGGCTCCAAAGAAGGGATAAGAGAAGGTACTCCCACACTACTTCTTTTCAGTGATGGGAGGTCTACAGTTGTGGAACACTGTATATGTTTTTATACTTTTTTGATGTATTTAGTTTTTAAATTTCTTTTTTTCTTTAAAAAATTATTTACTTTATAGGATGTCTCTTAGGGAGGAGGTAGGAGAAAGATACTGGCAGAAATGTTGGCAATGTAAAAACAAAAGATATCAATAAAATAGTTTTTAAAAGAAAATACTATTAAGAGATTGTACATGAGTATTTAACTAAAGAAACAGTAATCACTAAAAATTAGCTTGGCTTCAGATAATTAGAAATGATAGCCTCCTAGAAAAACATAATGCATAAAAAAAAACCTTAACGTCGTATTTCAGAAAATAAAAAAAATATGCCTAGCTATTGGAGTGAAAGGTGAGAATACAAATAAATAAAACCCACAGGTCAATATCAGAAAGGAATCTCGGACTTAACTTATTCAAAATTATTATTGCCAGACTCCAAAACTTCCTTCTTAAAGAAAAAAAATACTCAATTGATCAATAAAAGACACATCACTTGCCAAGGAACTTCATTCAGTATTGTGGAAGACTACTCAGCACCAACCAGAAAGGAAAAAAAAGAAAAGAATATGACAAGATATGATATGATATATTCATTTAATATAACATGATAATATGAAAGCTAAGAAAAAACAGGCATAACATACAAATTTGAGCATAATTTTTCATGATGGGGGTTGAGCAGACAGGGGAGAATGAACTTTTAACAGAATAATTGACTTCTAATCATTCTTTGACAAGAAAACCAAAGATCAACATAGTAAATAAAAATTAAAACAAAATGGGCAATAGAAATTTAAACTTTTTTTTAAAATTATCAGTTTGAATAGCTCAAAAAGGCATGGCAATGATCCAATGCTTAAACTCTGAAAGTATGAGAAAAAACTTTATTTTCTTAATAATCCCAACTGGCCTATGGGTTACTAAGACTAAAAAGAGATAAGATATGGGCTCTCAGATACCCTAGGAAAAGAAAGGAGGAAATAACTTATCATTTCCTATAACTAGGATACTGCAGGTAAAAGTAATTCAAATACTGAGGAAGAGACTGGAGTATAGAGAATAGAGAATAAAGTATAGAAGAAGTGAGTCTCATTAAGAAACAAGGAAGGGAAAACCAATAAATAGCCTGAATGCTGCCTTGGTATATGTCTAACGTCAAAAGATCAAGAGGAAGAACATCAGTTTGTTGAGGAGTAGATTTCCTGTCAAAGATTTGTAGGATATCAACAAGAATTACATGGGATAGGCAGCATGGATATATTATGATCTGCATCATTGGAGGGAATATTCACTTTGATAGGTACCAAATCAATCAAAGTATTAATACATAGTTTATAAAGGATGGTTTTTAATATTTTTATTTCTTATAAATTTGTGAGTTCTTTATGCCCTTCATGTGACCAATTTTTGTGTGTTTTGATGCTGAAAAATATACTCCTTACAATTCTCATTTAATAATCACCAGAGTTCTATCATATCTAGTTTTTCTAACATTCTGTTCAGTTCCTTAATTTATTTCTTCTTTGTCTTTCTATTAGACTTATGTAAAAAGGCACTGTGAAGTCACTGACAATTACTGTTTTATTATCCATTTCTTGTATTTCAGTTAGATTTTCTTTTAAGTACTTTGATACTATGCCATTTGGTGGATATATGTTTAATAGTGATATTATTTCATTAGCTATGGTGCTTTAAAATATTCTATGGTTTCCTTCTTTATCTTGACCAAGTATATTTTTACCATTTGTTTGTCTGAAATCATTGTCTTGAATCCTTTTTTGGATTCCGCCGAAGCATAATAAATTCTACTCTAGTCCCTCATTTTAACTTTACATGACTCTTGGTTTTAGGTACATTTCTTTTACATAGCAAATTGTTTGGGTGTGCATTCTAATACATTTTACTACTCTCTTTTCTATTTTATGGATATATATCTTATTCACATTCATAACAATGATTGTTTGTTTTTCCTTCCATCAAATACCATGATACTATTGTATTTCTTTTTAAATAATTTAAAGGAAATTTTAAGAAAAAATCAACAATAAGTATCTGCAATTTATATTGCTTGGAATAATCCAAACTAAATCCTTTCTTTTTTCCCTTCCCACTTAGCCCAGACCCAAATCTCCCCAGCCCCAACCACTACCACCACCATTACCAATACCACCTTGAAAACAAAATCAACTGTAGCACCCCAATTCCTGACCTTCCCTTTTGCTCAGGCACTCTTCCTCCTCCCCTCCTATCTAGACCAGTACCTGGCTATCTTTATTCTACTTATACTACTATGCCCTTCTTATTAACCTTCCCGTGCCTTTCTGTGGTCATTTTGCACAAGTGACTTAAACTCTCTGAGCCTTACTTTGCTCATCTGTGAAAAAGGGATAATAACATTTTGCTATCTACATCCCAGGTTTATCATTAAGACAAAAATCTGTTTAAACCTTCAAGTGCTATAGAAATATGGAGTGTAATTCTTATTTTTGCTCTTGGTGATAGGAAGTTGTAGAAGAAAAGCATTGGATTTGTCCTAGCTTTGCCACTAATTCACTTAAAAGGCAGTGTGATCTCAGGGAAAGACACCTTGGAGTTAGAATCCTTGCATTGTTTCCTATTGTCCCATCTTCATCACTACCTATCATCTAGAGTCAGATAGAGCAGAGTTTGGGCTTCTAACTCCCATCACATGGATAGGTTTCCACAGATTGCAGGGATACTGTCAGATCGTAATGTTCTAGAACCTGATGTTCATGGTTAATACCTCACTTTTCCTGAGGTCACTTTTCTGTCATCCAGATCATTGCCCTAAAAATAACTAAGATGGATGTTTCAAAGTCCACTAACAAAAAGCTTTTTTTTGTTGCTGTTGGGTTGTTTCAGTTATGTCCAACTCTCCATGATTCCGTTTTGGGGTTATTTTAGCAAAGACTGGAGTGATTTGCTATTTCCTTCTCCAGCTTATCTTACAGATGAGGAACTGAGGCAAACAGGCTAAGTGACTTTGACAGCTATTACGTGTCTGAGGCCAGATTTGAACTCAGGAAAATGAGTCTTCTTGTCAAGCAGGCCCAACACTCTATGCATTATGGTGCCACTTAGCAGCCCAAGTCAGCGTGCTAATCTATATTATAGAATCATTGGATTATTGATTTAAAGATGGAAAGGACCTTAGAGGACATCTAGCACAATCCCTTCATTTATGGGTGAGGAAATTGATGCAGAGCCAGAAGCTGCTTTCCATTGTACTTTGATGTTCCTCTTATTATAAAAATAAAGTATAGATAATAGACTGTTTGAGTTGGAAAGAGTCATAGAAAGATAGAAGATGGAAAACAGAGCTAGAAAGGACCTGAAAGTTGTAAAACAGATGTCAGAGCTGGAGAGAACCACAGAAATGATCTAATCCAACCCTTCATTTCACATAAGGAAATTGAAACCCAAAGAGTTAATGTTTCTTGTCCTATCCAATCTTACGAAGTTTTAATTCAAAATTCGGATCCTTACTGCCCATCTGTTGCTTTACAAAACTTCAATTGGAAAGAGCTACAGAAATCAACTAGTGCCACTTGTAACTTAAACACAATCACCTCCATACCACATTCCCAGCAAGGAAATTTGAAGACCACCAATGATGGGGAACCCACCAGATTCTTAGGCAGCATATTTCCATTTTGGGACAGTTTTAATTGTTAAGATGTTTGCTTACATTGACCTGAAATCTATCTCTCTGAAACTTCTGCCTAGTGCTTCCAGTACTACCCTCTGAGCCCCAGGAAAACAGAACTAATTCCCTCCCCCTCTTCCCCCAATTCTATCAAGCACTCCAAATACTTGAAAATACATGTTCCACCCCCTAATTCTTATCTTCTCCAGGCTAACCATCCTCATTTTCTTCAACCAGTCCTCGTATGACTTAGTAGCAGCTGTAGTGAAAGCATTTATATAGCACTTTAAGGTTTACAAAGCATTTTATCTACAAGTTCTCATTTGAGTCACAAAACAACCCTTCGAAGTATTATTCCTGTATTATGTATTAGGGAACTGAGGTTCAGAGGGATTAAAGGACTAATCCCAGGTCACATAGCTAAGTGTCAGAGGCTAAATCCAAATCCAGATCTTCCTGGTTGCAAGGTTAGTGTTCCAGTCATCTGTCTCTAGATACACTCTGATTTGTCAATGCCTTTCCTAAAACGTGACATCTAGCAGCTAAAACATAAAACACGGAATGTCACTCTTGGAATCTTAGGCCCCAACAATATTAGAAATGGAAGAATAAGGACAAATTCTAACAACTAAAAGATGGAATGAAATTCTGAATGAAGGCCTCAGAGGCAAACAGGCCAAATTAAGGGGAACAAGAAACCTTGCCAACAGCAGCCACAGTTTCAGAGCCCGAGAGAGACTTCATGGGTGCTCAGCAGAGTAAGAGGCAGGACCCACACATCTTCCTTTTCAACCAGCCAAGATAGAAGTAACCCAGTCCTCCATACACCTTCCAATGATGCAGTTTGGCAGATTAAGATTCCCATTTGGCATGAAGAATGGGAAAACAGCTTGTCTCAATCCCCCTCTCCCTGTGCCCCTGGCTCTCCATGCTGAGATCTAAGCCATTTGAGACGATGAGTAAGCTAATGATGGAATTTGCAGTTGTTGCTCCACATCAAATGGCCCTTAAAACTTGGAAGAGGTGGGAGGGGACTCATTTCTAGGGGCTTTTAAGAGCTCTCTCTCTCTCAGAGGTATTTGGGTACCTCTGCCCCCTTACAGAATCCATTGGAGGGTAGTGTTTCTCAAATCCAGCTGGCCTCACTGGCAGCAAGCCCAAGTCGGTCTTCTAAATCCTGACTCCAACCTGGCTGGGTCTTGAGTGCAGCAATTGGAAATCAGCAAATCTGGCTCCAACCCACCCCTCCTCCTGATTACCAAGTCAAAGACATGGGGAAAGTGGGCATTTCTCTATTGAACACTCGATCCAATGATTACTATTATTATATAATTGGTGACACAAGGGGTAGCAGATTGAAGTGTCACCACCAGGCTGAAAGTCTTCTGCTTTTTACATGGCTCTCAGTTCAGCTGCTGTAAGATGTGAAAATAGAGCTAATTGCAACTAAAGAGTCTTCCTTGTAGCTTCCTCATTTTCTGCAGTTAGTGTCTTTTTATTCTGTGGTGGTTTTCTTGCAGTCATTGACTTTCAAATACTACTTTCAAATGCTACATATTTTACTTAAAAGGAATCTTTCTGGCAAGGATGAGGTAGATGATAGGCCTGGAACTGCATTTCATTAAGGAATTCAACTTCACGGAGTGGAGCACTTCAAATAATCTTCATAATAGCTAGCATTTATGTAGTGAATTAAGCCTCACAACAATCCTATGCATGGTTGCTGTTATTATTTCCATTTTACAGATGAGGAAACTAAGGCAAAGAGAGGTTAAGTGACTCGCCTACGGTCACACACCCAGCTAGATATCTGAAGCAGGATTTGAACTTGGGTCCTCCAAACTACAAGTTTTATATCCATTGCCCCACCTAGCTGCCTATAAATTACACTCCCTACAGATGCTGCATAACCATTACATGTTGATGATGCAATGGCACATAATAGTTAGCATTTAAATAGCACTTTAACATTTGCAAAGTGCTTTCTAAGTATTAGCTCATTTTCTCCTCATAACACCCTGGGGAAGCAAGTACTATTATTTTGCAGTTGGGGAAATTGAGGCATAATAAGATCTAGTAAGTGTCTAAGGCTGGAGTTGAACTCAGGTCTTCCTGACTCCAGATCCAGTGGTCTATGCTCTATGCAACCTAGATGCCATCTATGACTTAAGTATGAATATGTGGGAATACAGGCATATCTAGTTTTATTGCACTTCACTTTAATGAACTTTCAAGATACTGCATCTTTTACTAATTGAAGGTTTGTGGCAATCCTACATTGAAAGTGTCTCTTGCCACCATTTTTCCAACAGCATGTGCTGACATCATGTCTCTGTCACATTTTGGTAATTCTCAAATAGTATTTCAAACTTTTTCATTATTATTATATCTGTTATGGTGATCTGTGATCAGTGATCTTTGATGTCGCAAAGTGTGCCCATATGGCACAGTGAACTTAATAAATGTTGTGTGAGCTGTGGTATATGAATGAAATGGAATACTATTGTCCCATAAGAAATGGTGAGCAGGTGGACTTTAGAAAAACCTGGAAAGACTTGCATGAAGTGACGCTGAGTAAAGTGAGCAGAACCAGGAGAACATTGTACATAGTAACAGCAACATTGTGCAATGATCAACTATGATGGACTTAGTTCTCAGCAATGCAACGATCCAAGACAATTCCAGAAGACTCATGATGGAAAATGCTATCCACATCCAGAGAAAGAACCATGGAGTCTGAGTGCAGGTCAAAGCATACAATTTTCTCTTTCATTTATTGAGTTTTTTTGTGTTTTTCTTTCTCATGGTTTTCCCTTTGGTTCTGATTTTTCTTTACATGACTAACATGGAAATATGTTTAATATGATCATACATGTAGAGCCTATATTAGATTGCACGCTCTTTTAGGGAGGGGGAAGTGGAGGAGGGTGGAAATTTAGAACTCAAAATCTTATAAAAGCAAATGTTGAAAACTAAAAATTAATTAAAAAAGAAAAAATAATAAATCCAAGGCTTTCAAAATGTGAGTTACTATAAAAAAAATAAATGTTGTATGTATTCTAACTGCTCCACTGACCCACATCCCCAGTCTCTCTCCTTCTCCTCCAGCTTCCCTATATACAACAAAATTAAAATTAGGCCAATTAATAACCCTACAATGGCCTCTGAGTGTTCAAATGAAAAGATGAGTCGATCAATGAGGCAACCTTCACTGTCTTATTTTAAGAAATTGCCACAGTCACCCCAGCCTTCAGCAACCTCCATCCTGATCAGTCAGCAACCATCAACATCAAGGCAAGACCCTCCACCAGCAAAAAGATTGTTGTTTGTCCTCCATTTTTTAAGAGTACCAATGACATCAAGGGTTGATGATACGACTTGGAGGTAAATTGGATTTAAGAGAGGAAGAGTTGCAAAGTAAAGTCATCAGCCTTACTCTCTCTTCCAGAGTCACTGAAGTCCAGTGGCAAAACAAAAGTCAGGATGATTGGAGATTGTCCTGGATGTAGTGGATGACTTTGGTGTCTTGCCAAGACATAATATTATTGCATACTTAAATAGATTACAATATAGTATAAATATAACTTTTATATGGACTGGGAAACAAAAAAATTCATGTGCCTCTTTATTGAGATATTTGTTTTATTGTGGTGGTCTGAAACAGAACCCACAATATTTTGAAGGTATGTGTATATATATGTGTGTTTAGGTTGTCTTGAGCAATACTGGAGATTGAGAGAAACATGAGAAAACGTGTATAGATTGATACAGACTAAAGTAAGCAGATCTAGCAAAATAATATATACAATGCCCACAATAATAGAATAAAAAACAATGTGAAAACAATGCTGAGCATTTAGTCATTATAATGACCAGAGAAAACATAAGGGAATATATCTCCTTTCTATCCTTGGAGAGATAGGAAGATTGTTTTCACTATCAAACTCAGTCACAGTATGGGTTAGTGTTGCTTAATTCTTTTGTTCCATGATGGGGTTAGGGAGGGGGAAATCTCTGAAAATGGCTGTAAAGTAAAAACAAAAGGCATTGGTTCAATTTAATTCCACAAGCATTTATTAAGCTCCTACTCAGCTAGGCACTGCTCCAGGTGCTGAGAAAGAGGGGTGAGGGGAGAATTGAAAGACAAAAACAATCCCCTGCCCTCAAGAAGCTTAATTTCCAGTGAGGGGGTTGCTAGTGTAAAATATGTAAACAAATTGGGGTGGGGAAGGGTTGGGTTGCCTGTGTAGATAAGATATTTCACACACCAAAATGACTAGTAGTAAGCTTACATATCAAACCCAAGTCTTCTGATTCCAAATAAGATATATACCTTGAATAATTATTCAAAGAGCTCAGATCTCAAATAATAGTAGTAATAGTAGTAGTAGTAGTAATAGTAGTAGTAGCAGTAGTAATAGTAGCAGTAGTAGTAGTAGTAGTAGTAGTAGTAGTAGTAGTAGTAGTAGTAGCAGCAGCAGCAGCAACAGCATTTATATAATTCCTTCTATGTGCCAGGCACTGTGCTAAGGCCTTTACAAAATATTATCACATTTGAGCCACACAGCAACCCTTCAAGGTAGGTGTTATTGTAGTCCCATTTTACAGATGAGGAAATAAAAACAAATAGAGGTTAAGTAGTCCAGTGTCACCTAGCTAGTTAAGTGTCTGAGATCAGATTTGAATGCTAGTTTCCCTGATTTTATTTCCTGACTGTTGAGTAAGCTGGAGAGTGGGAGCACTCCAAGCTCCCAGCACCATGCCTGGCAGAGCACAGTAATAGCTAGGTGATGCACTTGATAGAGGGCTACACCTAGAGTCAGGAAGACCTGAGTTCAAATTTGGTTTCAGCCTCTTATTAATTTAACTGGGTGACCTTGGGCAACTCACTGTCTACCTCAGTTTCCTCATCTATAAAATGGAGATAATAATGGCATCTATCTCACATGGTTATTATGAGCATAAAATGAGATAGTATTTATAAAGTGTTTTGCAAAGCTTAGGTGCTATGTAGATGTAGCTATTATTGTTATTATAAGTGCCTTATAAATTGATTGATCAGCAATGCACAATCAGGTAAAAAAGGACATGTGCTGCAAACAATTGAGTGCAGCAAACTCAAGGAGAACTCTTTTGTTAGATTTAACACCTTTGTGGCTTACCTGGATTTAGTGGTGTGCTGGTAAATGTTTAAGAACCAGTTCTCCCCCCAAAAAATATTCACAGGACATATTTTTAAGCTCAATCTACATTATTAATCTTTTCTCCATCACTTCCTTCAGTCTATACAATCAACAAAACAATAAATCAAGCCCTAATTTGTAGCACTTGCCAATTTCTGAAATGTAACAGTTTCACTGAAAATTTAGCAATCAGTTCTTGCAAGCCAGTCAGAGCCGGCTCTAGCACACCCCAGCCTGGATCCCTATTGTTGTCATATCCAAACCTTGCCTATGCTCACTTCCCGGGACTTTGCTATATAATTCTTGTTTCAACCCAGCATATTCATCTCATAAACTTCTGGCCAGTTACTCATCTTGGCTTGAGCTCAGTGATTCTGTGTAGTTAGGTACTTGAAGTATCGTGCTGTGACCGACCTTCCCAAGTAAAGCGCTTTGCTTCTTCCCATCTTGCTTCCCTCCCACCCATGGCCCCCCAAACTAGAAAAACTGTAATTAGCATCCTGGAACCTGTCCAGTCCATGATAGAATCTAACCCCATCCCCTTGTATTTATTTTGTATATACTTACATATGTACAGTCTCCCTGAATAGAATGTAAGATCCCAGAGGGAAGAGACTATTTTCATTTTTAACTTTGCAAACCCAGAGCCTAGCAAAGTGCCTGGTACTAGGTGCATTGTTAATAAATGCTTTTTGTTTAGTTGTTTCAGTTGTATCTGACTCTTTGTGACCCCATTTGGGATTTTATTAGCAAAGCTACTGGAGTGGTTTGCCATTTCTTTCCATAAATGCTTAATGATTGACTTACATAGATAAAACTGCTCTCAAAAGTGGAGCATTTGAATCATGACTAGTTTCAATAAGGACATGTTAGTTGCATGTGAAGCACAAACATAACTGAGCTCAGTGGCTCTTAGTTTCATGACACTTCATCAGTCCCTCCCTACCTTCTTCTTCCTTTTCTCCCATACCTAGCTCTGAATATTTCCCACATCATTCCATCTGCTTAGAGCTCTCACTCCACTTATTCAATTCAACAAGGATTTATTAACCACATTAACCATATAGGAAGCACTGGGGATTAAAAAAAAAAAGGAAATGCCAAATAAATGACAGTACTAATGGAAGCTGGGTGGTACAGTGGACTGAAAGCTAGGTCTGGAATCAGGACCTGAGTTCAATTCCAGTCCCAGGTACTTCTTAGCGGTGTGACCTGGGACAAGTCATTTAGCTTATATTTGCCTTAGTTTCTTCATCTGTAAAATGGGGATTATAATAACATCTGAATCGCAGAATTGTTGTGAGGATCAAATGAGATAACATATGTAAAGCACTTAGCACAGTGCCTGACATGTAAGAGGTACTAAATGAATGCTTATTCTTTTTCCCTACCCCTACTAATGAGGGATTACCTCCAGTCTCAGTGATAATCTATACCCACTTTCTGGAAATGGTAAGGAGAAAGAACCTAGTTAAAAAAAAAAAACTACCAATGTTAGGGTGTTGTGTGCCTCTTAGGAATTAAGCTCCTTCAACAATCTTGTAGCCACCAATTCTCTGACTTAGGGGATGGGTCTGCAAGTATTGTTCTCCTGTTCAGCACTAAGCAAGCAGTAGTGGCCTTATTTCACTACTTCAAAGGGACCCTCATTTTTTTTCAGTGCAATCACTCCCTCTATCAATGTAGGCTAAAGTCACTCCGTGCCTTTGTAGACAATCTCATGAGTTGATTTACCCCTACCCTAAAAATAATCAACAACTTCCTGGTGCCACGCTTCTTCAAATTTAGCTAGACTGGCCCTTTGATGATTGTCTATTACTAGTCTCATACTCAAAAGCCTTCCTCGCCATGTAGGAGATAGAAAATGGACTCTCCCAGCGTAGCCTTCAAGACCTCGGAGCCCCCTCCATATTACAATAAGACACAGAGGAGAATTTCAATGTGGAATTGTGGTTTTCATAAATAATAATTGATACTAATGATAATCAGGGTGGAGAGAAATTCCAGGATTTATAAAAGAGTTATTTCCTCTGGAGTCAAATCACTTTGACTCCACCAAGCATTTATCATATTGCCTATTTTTATACCTTGCCATAAAGGGATGAGGCTGGTTGTTTTGAAATTTAAAACAGACCAGAACCGATGCAATTAAATGAGAGCTAAAGTGGTTCAAATTAGCTACTGGAAATGGGATGCAACCTTATGCCAACGAAGCTGTCACTGTTCAAAGCACAACTGGACTTCCTCTTGGGGAATGACCTTCACAGTTGGTGTAGAAGCCATATAAGAAAATAAGTTTATCACTTTATCATTACTCATATCTTGTATCTGACCTCAAACAGGAAAGTTCAGTCTGACCACCCACACAGTTTTGCTACAGGTAGCGTGTGGAATGTGTCCTGAAGCCAAAGGATACAATTTCTCAAACAATAAACCTTTGCAGTGATTATTGAGGATGGTAGTGAGTTATCAAATCCTTTTGAATCTCTCTCCACATTATTTCTCATTTCTGTCCCTTCTCCGTTCTCACAGTCATTGCCCTAATATAGGCCTTCATTCATTAGTACTCCCTTGGAAAAATGCAATAGTCTCCTAACAGGTCTTCTTGCCTCTTTCTCTACTGCAATCTAACCTTCATGCTGCTGCCATAACAACTTTTAACACATAGCTATAAGAATATCATTTCTCATATCAAAAATCTGCAGTGGCTCACTATTGTTCTCCCAAAAAGGCTAAAATTCCCTTACCTGGAATTCCAGGTTCTCTATAATCTTATACCACCATACTCTAGCCTTATCTCATATTACTACCATCCATGTATTCAAAACCCTAGCCAAATTGGTCTGCTCTGTCCCCAGAATGTGCCTCCTGCTCCCATGCCTCTGGCCATGTTCATTAAGCCTGCAGTGTTGTCTTTTCCCTGGTTCAGCTGTCAAGTTTCTGCCTCTCTTTACAAATCCAATTCAAATGCTACCTCCTTCATGAATTCTTTAGCTCTGCCAGATTACTAAAGATCTTTCCTCTCAAACCTTTTACATTACTTTGTTTTACTATTCTCCAACCTATTCACTATGTTATCTTGGATATTATGGTTATTTGGGTGTATGTGTATCTTATCCCCCTATTATACTATTAGCTCCCTGAAGTCAGGGGCTATTTTTCTCCTAATTTCTATATAGTGAGGGCTGGCCCCCACCTGTAGCAGACCAGTGTCATTGTGTTACTTAGAAGGAGGCAGGATAGACATCTTCAGCCTCCAGCCTCTTCTTCACTCACCCTTCTCAAAGAGAGGCTTCATTCCTATCAGGAGGGCAAGCAGGAAGTTGGGTCATAAGCTTGGCCACTCTGCTCTTCTCAGAGAGCACAGGTACTGGACTAGAATAATATCTATGTGCTCCCTTCAACACTGTTAGTCTAGGGCATGTGGTTGTGGAGTTCAGGCTAATTTCTGATTGCTTTCTCATTATTGGAGAAGGAAGACCCTAAGCTTTATATCCAAGGCTTAATTTCCTTCCCACCAAATACCAGTTCAACAATAAGCACACATAATAATTAGCCAAGGAACCCATTTATCCAAGTCCATGGCAAACAGAAATCAGAGAAGGTATATGAAGAGAATATATACCAGACAATATAGAGTGAAGGAGCTCTCCCATTGGAAGTGAGATAAATCAGTTCAACCAAGAGAGACACCCAAGGGGAAGTTCCCCAAAGTCTCTAGTGGAACAAGCTGGCAATAGGGACATGATAGAGACTCTCCACTCCTCTTATGCTGGCTTCTTCCCCAGAGTCTTTTCCTTCAACAACCTGAAGTGGAGTTGTCCATCTTCTTTTGAAAGCTGGAAGCCCAAAGTGCCTAGAGAGACTAAAGATTAAAGAGACTTGAAAAGAATAAAAGCAGCTCCAAAGACTTGAAGAGACTGGAGTTTCCTCTTTCTGGCACTCACCAATTGCACTCCAATCCTCTCATAGGTTTAGGGTATTGATCCCCCCAAAGAGGACACAGTCTCATACCAATGGGTTTGGGGACTCAGGTTACATTCATATTGATTAATATCTAGCACAATATACTGTGCACTATGGGGAGCTAGGTCATGGGGTGGATAGAGCCCTTGACTTGGAGTCAGGAAGACCTGTGTTTAAATCCAGCCACCAACACTCACTAGTTGTATCACCTCAGGCAAGTCACTTGATCTCTATTTGCCTGAGCTTCCTCATCTGTAAAATAGGGATGATAATAATGGCACCTGCCTTCCAGGGTTGTTGTGAGGATAAAGTGAGACAATATTTATAATGCTCTAAGAACATTGCCTTGTACCTGGTAGATGCTTAATAAATGTTTGTTAAATTTTTTTAAATTTGAAGATTAAATAACTGTCTTTTGAATGAATGTGTTGGGGAATATCTAAAAAAATGTGTTGCAGACTCAGAAAGTAATTCACACACACACACACACACACACACACACACACACACACACACACATACACAAGGATTCCCAAAATGTTTTGAGCAATGGCAGCCTCCTAAGTGATAACTTCAAAGGGGACAATGTTCATGATTTCATAAAGAGTTATGGTGTAGTATTTAATTAGAAATTATCGTGAATTTATAGTAAAACCCTGGATATAATGGTTACCTGAGGAACTCAAAGGACCTTCCAGAAGTCTTATACTAAATGATTCACAGGGTCTTTTTAGACTAAGAAGCAAGGATCATAGGATCATAGAATATTATAGCTACTAGGTGCCTGAGAGGCCATCTAGTTCAACACCATTATATTCCAGTTAAGGACACCGAGGTACCAAAAGGTTAACTGACTTCCCTAGATTCACATGACCAATACAGTGTTCTATATCCAGTAGCCCCTCAATAAATGTTAATCAATTGACAGGTCAAATACTAGTTTCTAATCTATTCTCTATCAGACAGTTCTCCTTCTATTTACTGCATTGTTGGCTCTCTGAAATGGGAGGTGGGAAAGGAAGAGGGGAAGGGGAGGAATTGTTTGTCAATGAACTGAAACTGTTTGTCAATGAATTCAAATAATCTCCCTAAGAAAGAAACCCTGGTGTTTCATGGCTGGTTTTGGCTCTCAGAAATAAAATGGGAAATTCTCTAGCATGCAGTAAATTATTAGAGATACATCCTTGAGATGTTACAGAGCAAATGAGAGGATTGGCATTTCTGGGTTGCAAATTACAAATTGAGGTACCTTTCTCACTGTTAAGGGTGACCACTGTGACTCACTTGCTTTTTGTTTGAGGCTGTTCAGAGTGTGACAATGTCACTCGCCCAGAAAAGTTCACTTCCCAAAATACCACTCTACAGGTAAATGGAAGAAAGGTCAGAATGATATAGGTATGCTTGTTATAAATCATTTTGTACATAAAACTGCCTAATTACCAGGAAGATAGGGTAGGAGATATGATACTGCCTTAGCAGTGGATACTAAGGATGAGAAGGTGGCAGGGTGGGAATTGTAGAACATATTGTGGAAATACATTGAACCACTATAATCCAACCCTTATTTTTGTCTCTAAAGAAAATGCTCAAACATACGTTATAATTAATAAATCAATTGAGAACTAGAAAGGACCATGAATAACATCTACTCCAATTCTTTCATTTTGTAGTATAAATAAGAAAATTAAGAGTTAGCTAAATAAAGAGTTTTGCCCAGGTTCATACAAGTAATAAATAGCCTACTAGATCTAAACCCTGGACTCCAGACCCCAAATCTTCTATCCCACGTTCCTTCTATATCCTACATTTCTATAATATTTAAAGGTTTACAAACCACTTTCCTCCTAGCAATATTTGGAGGGAAGTACTACAAACGTTACATTTAAAGTATCCCATTTCCCTACCTTAATATTCCTTATTAAGCAATCCAAGACAGAATTCCAGAAAAAAATGTCATCAGGAAAGAGCCTAGATCCTCAATTCATCCACATGATTAGATAAAAATGTCCTCAAATAAATGCTTCAATACTTTGAGGATCTATGATTTCATTGGCGTAAGTTTTCCCCTCCACTAATGCAGATTGCAGTTTCTACAACTTAGTAGATGGTTTTCAAGAGCTATCGTAGTGAAAAAAAAAAATCCAATGCAGCAAATCTGGTGATCAGTCTCTACAAACAGATGTGTTAATCTTCAGGTGACAAACATCCAATCCATCCCTGGGCTAGTACTCAAAGCTTCTCCAACACCTTGATACTTCAACCAAGACTTTGCAGCAAGGAAACAGCTCAGTTAAGCAAGGGACTCATCTATTGTGATACAATGCCCCAAAGTAAAGTTGGTGGGGATTCTGAGAAAAGAGAAAAGAACCCCTAGGTTCAAAGGTGACAAGGTACCTACCAATCCCACATGTTCCTTACAAATTTTTCTAATTACTTTAATCTTGAGCCCACTCTCCCCAGGGAACTTGTATATGTAAGGGGAGAGTGTACCCCCAGTTTGGGAGGATGTTTTTATAACTTCTGTCTCTGCGACGCCTTCTCAGGAAATATCTCCTTGTAAAAAGTTAATTGATGTCAACTGGTTGATCAATATTGGGGAGAGTGTTCCAGGAATAGAAGAACAGTCAATGAAAATATTTAGTCTGTAAATGGAGTATCGTGAATAAGGGACAGCAAGGAGACCAGTGTCACTGGATTATAGAATATGTGGAGAGGAGTAAGGTGTAAAAAGACTGGAAAGGTAGGAAAGGGTGAGCTTATGAAGGACTTTAAAAGCCAAACAGAAGATTTTATATTTGATCTTGCTTTTAATAGTGTTAATAAATGTGGGCCCTGGAAATCAAAGAACATGCTGGAGGTCAACTTCCCCTGTATCTGTGGCTCCAGGGAGATCTCCAGTCCAACATTTAAACATTTGCATGTGCTTCCCTTGACAATCTCTCTTGATCACTACACCAAGTACCTTCAACAATCTGAAGTAGCATTTCCTTCACGTACACCATCCTCAGCATCACAGACTCAGGAATATCTCGAAGGGAGAAAAATAGCTTGATCATAAGGACTTCAAAAGTGATGGGGTGGGCGGGGAAGAGGGTGAGGTGGGGAGAGAAACAAGCAAGAGAAAAAAAGTGAAATTATGAATGAAGTTCAGGTGAAAAAATGAAAAAAAAGAATAGCTAAAAACAAAAGGTGGAAAACTTTACCCAAGTAACAGATTCCTGAAAAGTAGAATGAAGTAAACAGAATTCAATGACCTTAGGAGAAAACAAGAAATACTAAAATAAATTTTTTTTAAAAACTGAAAAAAATAGAGGAAAGTTTAAGGTATCTATTATCAAGATAGTAGATGTCAAGACACTAGATACCAAGTAGATATCAAAAAAAATAGGTCCAGGAGAATTAATTTAAGAATCATCAGACTCCCTTAAAACTGAAATCAAACAAAAAACCTGGGCATCATATTTCAATAAATCCTAAAAGAAAATGCCCCAAATCTATTACACCTAGAGAACAAAATGAAAATAGAATCCATTGAGCACTTCTTAAAAGAAAATTCTAAGTACAAAACACCCAGACACATACCTAAAGTACAGAGTTCCCAGATTAGAGAACAAATTCTGCAAGCATCCAGAAAGAAAGAATTCAAGAACCAAGAAACAACAATCAGCATCACACAACAATCAGTAGCAACTTACAAAGGAGAGGAAATTTTGGTAAGTGCAAAGGCAAAAGATAAATGATTATAACCAAGATTATGTTACCCTTTTAAACTGAATATAATCCTATAGGGGGGAAAATAATGTTTAATAAAAAAGGGAATTTTTAAGCATCTTTGGTTAAAGGCCAGAGGTGAGTAGAAACTTTGAAATGTAAACATAGGAGTCAGAAGAAAACTAGAAAGATAAATCTATTTGAACAATTGGAAGAGTACCAGCATCCTAACAGGGCAGAAGAAAAGAATTTCTCTTCAGCATCCTAATATCTTCGAAGGTGTTAGAGGCAGTCATATTAGACAAACACAGGCCACAGATATGATTTTGTTCCATTTTGCTAGTTCTAAGAAAAGAAAAAAAGAAGGGAGTTTAAAAGGAATATACTAGAAAAGAAATAAGGAAAAGGAGAAAGAACTTACTATTTCCCATAAATGTTGTGAGAATTTACTACTCTATGTAAATGGGGTTATCTAGAATAATACATAAAAATTAATAAGGTGAAAGAGAAGATCAAGCATCTACTGACTTCACTATTTTTCAAACTGGATAAAGTAAAGTTGAACACACATATACATACATATATACATACATACATACATACATACATGATGTCTGGCACATGGTGTACTGGTAAATGTTTAGCAACTGACTCTTCAGAAAGGGAGTGGGATGGGAAATGTACTTTTAAGTTTAATCTGCATTATTAACACTTTTTTCTGTTACTCTGTCAAGTCTAGACAATTTAAAAAAAACAAAACAATAAATCAAGCCTTGATCTGTAGTATTTGCTGATTTCTGAGGTGTAAATGCTTGCTTTGAAATTTTAATAATTAGCTCTTATGAGTCAGTATGATCTGGTTCCAGCACATCTCTTGGGGGGAGGAGGAAGAGACAAAGAGAGAGAGAGAGAGAGACTCTAGAAATATATTAAATTCAACAGGATAAGGCAGAGAGAGGGAAAGGAAGGGAGTATAAAAGGGAGAGTAGAGTTAAAAAGAGGGGATATTCACAAGCAAAAAAAATAAAACTTCAACTTCAGAAGGTTGATGAAAAAGTGGGGATTAAAAAGAGGGAAAAAAATATAAGAACCAGACCTTGGGATCTGAGCTAAGTAAAGAAAGGAGGGGAAAAGGAGAAAGAACAAATACCTTCAAATGTGCATTACTATTGTTGATCAGATTTCTACTCTTTCTCTACTTTTTTTTTCCTTGTAAAGGAGAGAGAAGCAAAAAAGGGAAATGTATAATAAGTTAGGCTAGAGGAGAAAACAAATTTAACAATCCTAACAGTGAATATGAATGGGGTGAACTCACTCAAAAAAATAGAAGGGAAGAGTAAAATAGATTAGAAAACAGAATCCAATATGTTGTTCACAAGAAACAAACTTGAAATTGTAAACAATCACAGTTAAATTTGAAGGCTATAACAGATTTTATTTTGATTTTGGAGAATTTGTTAAAGCAGGAAAATTATGATCTCAGACAAGGCAACAGGAAAAATGGCACCAAATGGCATTGTACTTAGAAAATTTAATTGAATTACAAGGAGAAATATACAGTAAAAATACAATCACTGGGGACTTTGTTGTGTCCCTCTTAGACCCAGACAAATGTAACAAAAAGATAAATAAGAAAGAAGTTAAGGTCATAAGTAGAATTTTAGAAAAGTTAAATGTGCTCAATCGCTGATGATTCTGAATTGAAATAGAAAGGAATATACATATTTCTCAGTTGTGCTTGGAACATTTACAAAAATTGCCAATTATGCTAACACATAAAAAACAAGAAAATTAAGCATATCCTTTACTGACTATATTGTAATAAAAATTATAATTAACAAAAAGACATTTAAAGAAAGGACAAAAACTTTAAAAAGGAGAATAAATAATTTGATACTAAAGAATTAATAGGTCAAAGAACAAATCATCAAAGCAATGGATAATTTCATCAAAAAAAATTACAACAATAAAACAACATACCCAAACACTGAGGTTATAGTCAAAACAATCCCAGGGAGAAAAATTATATCTCAAAACATTTTCATCAATAAAAGAAAAGAAAGAACTGATCCATGAATTGAACATGAAAGTTTAAAAACTTGGAGAAAAGAACAACAAAATATCCTAGCTGAACACCAAAATAGAAATTCTGAAAAATCAAAAAAATTTTTATAACTGAAACAAAAAAAATTATAAATAAAACCAGGAGCTGGGTTAAAAAAATAATAAAATAGATAAATTGTAAGGTAGTTTGATTTTTAAAAAGAGAAAGATAGGAAAATTAAATTGCCAGTATAAAAAAATTAATAAGGAGAATTCACAATAAATGAAGAGGAAATAAAGAAAACTATTAAAAGCTACTTTGCCCAATATTTTGCCAAGAAAAAATACTATGTATGAGATGCATAAATTTCTGACTAAGGTGGCAATGTGTTGGAATAATAGAGTTATGATCACAAACAAATTAATAAAGCTTTTAAAAATGTACCAAAAATAATTATCAAGAAAAACAAAGATACTCCAACCAGTTCAGAGTTACATAAAAAGACTGCAGAAACCTGCAGAGGATATGTGCAGAGACAAGCCAAGATGGGCAGAAGGTGCACAAGCAGCCCAGAACCAGAGCAGGAGACAGGGCTAAATGTGCGTCAAGCATAGAATTCAAGCAGCCCATTCCTGAACCACAGTAGGACATAGTGCCAGACCAGCAACCAAGTAATACAGTGTCCAAGCAGCCCTGCCTGAGACACAATAGGAGATGGTGAGGAGAAGCCAAGCCGTCAGGTAGCCCCTGGTCTATAGCAGGAGACAGGCCTGGAACATCATACAGGCATTCCATACCCCAGCAGCAGCAATAGACAAAGCCAGATTGGCAAATAAGCAGCATAGTGTCCAGGCAGCCACTTTGAGGCACATTAGAAGACAGTAGGGACAGACCAGTACCCAAGGGCACAGTATCTAGTCAGTGCTGTACCTGCCACAATGAAGTAAAAGTGCAAGGCAATATACAACTTGGGTATCCCATGCCCTTTTGGCAGGAGCAGGGCAGGCCAGACGAGTCCCTTGGTAGCACAACACCCAGACAGACCATGCCAAAGCACAGCAGGAAAACAGGTCAGGACAGAACCTCAGAAGCAAAGTACGTGGGGTCTTATAGGAGGCCAGCTAAAGCAATGGTTCCCAAGGGTTTGACAACAGTGCTCAGACTAAAAATTCTTTAATGGTGCCTTAAGCAATGGATAATTGCCCAGTTGTGTTACAAATATATTTTTCCTCTGTGGCAACAAGCACATATGTGTTTGAAGGAGTATAGGTTTGTTTCTATAGCAATTTAAAACCATCATGATTATACACACAGCAATTTGGTTGTTCATGCAGCAATTATATCAAACTCCAACTACTTCAGACAAAGCACAATGGGTTTCTTGCAGTTTCTCAATCTGTCATCAAATTGTTTTCAAATCATCACAAGACTCTGACATTCGAGCACAAACCATGTCCTAACAGAGGGTCAGATGCATGCATGCATGCACACATGCACACGCTTTCATTTGCATTCTGAACACTCCACTAGAGTAACTACCTCATTCTCCTACGTTGCCCTGCATTTGTACCTCATCAGCTATGTAATGATATAATTGAGATGTTATGAACATTTCACAGCACAAGAATGTCAGCTATATCCCTGGAAGATATGTGTCCTGGTTGACCTCTCTCCTGTTCTTTCTCATTCTGTCTCTGGCTCAGAGTCACCGAGCTCCTGAGGTCCCTCCCCCCTCAGAGGGTTACACATAGCCTGGAGAAATGGCTCCAGTTCCCCTTAAATGGGATGTTTCCTTTCTCTGGAGATAGTTTAAGTAACTTCTTCCCAGAAAGTGCTTAGGGAACCATGGAGGTAGTATTGCTGCTAATGACATGGGGGAATAGAAATAGTTTCAGCATAACTGTAGTGACTGTGTATTTACCAAGAAGAAATGGAATTCCTTAGCTGCCAGAGGGTAATAAACTCATAGCCACTTTACTAAAAATGGTCCTGTCCCATGATGACCCACTATGTCATATCAGAAGTGGCATCATCTGGGCTGTGGCCCTGGTGTTCTGAGTGCCACTTTTGCTCACTGATATACCCGACAAAATACACCGTGGCCTTTCCCCAGCATCACCTACCTACTACATGACAGATCTGAGATGATGGTCTTCATATTTACGCTTGGAGCTGAACAGGAGGACTTACCCTGACCTCAGAAACTGCCTTCATCTCCTGTTTGGAGTAGATTTTTATCAGGTTGACTTGGAATCACTGTACAGAATATATTCATAATATCTCAGACCCTGAAAGACCCAATTTCTCTTTCAACCAAGTTGAGCAGTTAGAATACATTTCATGGTGACTATGCTAATGCTACCCTTTTCAAATACTGTACTTGATTCCTTAATTTCTGAATGAATTTTACATCAGTTCTCTGGAGCAGAAAATCCCAGTAGTGCTAAGAGGTTAATCTCAGCTCCCAGTATTATCACCATCATCTGTTGGGTTTTAGTAAAAGAACAAAGAAGCACTTTAGCAAGAGAAAACTTTAAAACCTAAAAATATCTTTCCTTATTTTGGATACTAACAGTGACACCCACAGGAAAGAGGCCCATCCAGTTACTAACAGTTTTGAAAATAGCCTTCAATGATAATACCCAATTTAATTCTATTAAAAAACACTTAATAAGTCCCTCCTTTTTCCAAAGGCATTGTTAGGTGCTGGGGCTACAAAGGCAAAAATGAAAATCCCTACCCTTAAGGACTTTACATTTTACTGAGGGAAATGACATATACAATCATAAATAAATAAGAAAGGGAGAACATTAAAAGAGGGGCAGAGAAGGTGAAAAAGGAGATGAATCAGAAAAGATCTCTTATTCTTGCCAAAAAAAAATGATGTCATAAAGAGTCAGACAAGACTGAAACAACTCAACAACAAAAAATACCTTAAATACATTCTCCCTAGATACCCTGTAGAAAAGAGAAGTTGTATATAATTTGCTTGAAAATTTCAAATGAATGTTCCCATATGCCCATTTATATTCATACATAAAGGAGGGAGTTTCCTCCACCAATACAGATCCAATCTTAGAGATTGCTTTGAAGTCCAGAGCAGTTAAGTGATTGCCAAGGGTCACACATCTAGTGTCAGAGGCAGGATTTAAGTATAATTCTTGACTCCAAGTCTAGAACTCTCTCTACTATGTTATGCTGCTTTCTTTGCCCACTGTATTGTAGAAATGCTGTATGTGTAGAAACTGTTGAACTTAGTAAGTATTTAGAGACTGCTATGTAATGGAGAAGATTATGGAAGAGTCACAGAATTTCTTAATTGCAAGGGACTTCAGAGGTTATCTAGTCTGGCCTGTATCAGAATAAGAATTCCTCTCTACAACATTCTTGACAAGTGGTCACATAGACACTGCTGAAATACTCTAAGTAAAATGAAGCTATTATCTCCAGTTTTTTTTTTTTAATTCTGTTAGGAAGTTTTTCTTAATGTGGAACTGAACTTAGCATTTCTGCAATTTCTAGTTCTTGCTCTTAGTTCACCTCTCTGGTATCAAGCAATGTCAAGTTTAATCCTTCAGTAGTCAATGACCATTTATTAAGTACCTTCTATGTGCTGTGTGCTATACATTTAGTGCTGGGGATAAAAATACAAAAGAAAAAAAGAAAGACAGCCCCTGCCCTCAAGGATCTTAAAAGTGGGGGGAGGATTATGGCAGGCAGAAGAAGAGAAGGTGCCAGACATAGGAGCATGCTGGAGAATTCTGAGAAGACCAAAGCAGCACTGCCAAGTGAGAAATGAAGAAATGACTGAGCTAAACTCACTCCTTAACCTTTTGGAGTTCCTGGCCCCATCCTCCAATCAGAGGGGCACAGAATAGTAGTGAGGTGGGGTAATAAAAATGATGGAGTCTTTCAGGATGATGAGGTTTTCACAGTAATGAGCTTCCTGGTACATAGTTGAAAAGTCAGAGAAGTTACAGAAGACCTAGAGGAGTGCAGCAAGGTGAGGAATGACAGCCCTCTTCCACATGAGAGCTTTTAAATACTTGAAGACACTTACCATGTTCCCATTTCCAACTCATCTTTTCTTCTTCAGGGTAATCATCTCTAGTTCCTTCAATTGATCTTTGTATAGCATGATTTTTAGGGCTCTCACCATCCTGCTCACAAAAGTCAATGCCTTCTGGATGCATATTTGCATACTTTTGATGCAAAAATGAGAAAGGTGAGCTTTGCAAGAAGCCTTTCCCAGTCTTCCTTAGTCTTACTGCCTTCCCTCAGAGATTACCCCCAATTTATCCTGTATATATCTTATTTGTGCATATTGCTTGCATGTTGTCTCCCTCATTAAACTGTGAGTTCCTTGAGAGCAGGGAGTAGTTTTTTGCCTTTCCTTTTATAAGCATACCTCAGGGATATTGCAGGTTCAGCTAGACCACCACAATAAAGCAAATATCACAATAAAGCAAGTCACATGAATTTTTTGGTTTCCCAGTGCATATGAAAGTTACGTTTCCACTATGCTGTAATCTATTAAGTGTGCAATAGTAGTATGTCTTAAAAAAAAACCAAGGTACAGATCTTAATTAAAAATACTATATTGCTAAACAAAAAATGCTAACCATCATCTGACCCTTAAACAAGTCATGATTTTTTTGCTGGTAGAGGGTCCTGCCTCAATGTTGGTGGCTACTGACTGATCAGGGTGGTGGTTGCTGAAGGTCGGGGCAGCTGTTGTAATTTCTTAAAATAAGACAACAATGAAGTTTGCCACATTGATTGACTTTTCCTTTCACTTGAACAAGTAGAGGCTATTGTACAGTATTAATTGACCTATTTTCAATATTGTTTCTCAGAGAATATGGAGATCCAAGGAGAGGGAGACAGATGGGAACAGGAATCGATGGAGCAGTCAGAACACACACAACATTTATTAATTAAGTTCACTGTTTTGTATGGGCATGGTTTGTAGTGCCCCAAAACAATTATGATTGCAACATCAAAGATCATTGATCACTAATCACCATAACAGATATGATGATAATGAAAAAGTTTAAAATATTGCAATAATTACCAAAATGTGACAGAAAGACATGATGTGAAAACATGCTGTTGGAAAAACAGCATCAATACACTTCCTCAATGCAGGTTTGCCACAAACCTTCAATTTGTAAGAAAAAAAACCATAATATCTGCAAAGCACAATAAAATGAGTTATGCTTATATCCCCAGTGATTAGCATAGTGTCTGGCATAAGATGCTTAATAAATGCTTATCAACTGACTGGCTGTGGGAAATGTGGTATCAGGAAATACAAATATTACGAGCAGGACCTAAGTGGCCTTGAAGCCGCAGGCTCCCCTCTCCTGGGCTAGTCAATGAACAAAGGATATCAAGAATTGGAATATCTGAGCAGGCAGACTTCAGAAAAACCTGGAAAGACATGTGTGAACTGATGCTGAGTGAAGTGAGCAGAACCAGGAAAACATTGTACACAGTAACAGCAATATTGTGCGAAGACCAGCTTTGGTAGACTTAGCTCTTCTCAGCAATGCAATAATCTAAGACAATGTTATCCCACATCCAGAGAAAGAACAATGGAGTCTGAATGCAGATTGAAGCATACTATTTTTCTTTTTGGTTGTTTGTTTGTTTTTTCTCTATCGTGGTTTTCCCCTTTGGTTCTAATTCTTCTTTGAAACATGACTAATGTGAAAATATATTTAATAAGATTATACATGAATGGCCTATATCAGATTGCATGCTGTCTCTTGGGGAGGGGAAAGGAGAAGGAGGGGTAGAAAATTTAAAACTCAGAATCTTATAAAAGTGAATGTTGAAAACTAAAAATAAATAAATAATTTTTTTTTTAAAAGAATTATGGATATCCTTCCTAGATACCTTCTAGATAGCAAATCATCCTTTCTGTATCACCTAGGCAGCTTGATGGCACAATGGATAGAGCTCTGTATTTGCAGTCAGGAAGACCTTAATTCCTGGGCAAGTCACTTAACTTTTGACAGCTTCAGTTTCTTCCTCTGCAAAATGAGGATAACAGCACCTACCTCCCAAGATTGTTGTGAGGGTAAAATTATATATCTGTAAAATGCTTTGCAAACCTTAAAGCACTATGTAAATGTTAGTTATTATTATTATCTTGCTTAAATAAGATAAACAATAATACACACTACTTGTGTAGAAGTTACTCAAATACTTGTTGAATTGGGGAGAAAATCAATTGTAGGGTGGAGGGTGGACATTGTAGACTTCCTCCCTGGTCCTCCACCATTTAAGGAGGGCTCTCAGGTAATCTACCTTATCATTTCCCACTCAGTGGCTTTCCTGGACTTCATGATCTCCAGAAACTCATCATTCTGCAAAATGGAATCAGCTCTGAAACTCTCACCTCCTCAGATCATTTTCTCCCTACGTCATAAGATTTCATCATTCCCTTGTGCCCCTTCCTCTCTCATGACCCTCACATTTTTCAGCTCTTTTTTTATGTTATCCTTCTCCATTAGATTTCCCCTTCAAGCTCCTTGAGGACAGGAGGTATTTTTTTGTTTGTTTGTTTTGGTTTTGTTTTGTTTTTGCCTTTCTTTGTAACCCCAGTGCTTGGCACAGTGCCTGGTTTAAGGAGTTTAATGGCTTAAAGTGACAGGCACTTCATGAATGTTCTTTGGCACTATTGACTCTGACTCTAGCTAGAAAGCAACTTAGAGTTATGATGGACTGCAGCATCAATACAGGTTATTTATGTAATGAGGAAGCCAAAAGAGTTATTGCAATCTCATGATAGTATTTCAACAATCAACAATTTGTGTTTTCATCCTGGTGGATGGTAGATTGCCATTGAGGATTGTCTATACCACTACACTTTAGCAAACAGTTTAATGAGTTGTTATGACAAAAAAAAAAGTCCATCAACTGCAGCCAAAATCTGGTAACGAGCTTCTCTAAACTGAGCAAGACTGGTCCAAGTCAACAGACATACAGCCTACTACCAGGCATGGTCTTTCTGGCTTAGCAAGATCTTGCATCTGAATTTATATGACCTTTAAATAAATTATTTATTAAGACTCCATTATGCAACTGGCACTGTGCTAGGCACTGAGAATACAAATACCACCCCCTCCCCAAAAAAGAAACAATCTCTGCTCTCAAGAACCTTATAGTTTACTGGGGGAGATAGTACAAGATAGTACACATACACATATGTACGTGTAGATAGATAGATAGAGAGAGAGACAGAGAGAGAGAGATACACATATGTATGTATATAAGTACTCTTATCTACTGGCTCCTTTTTTCCCCTCCTTTCTCTCTCCTCTGTCTCCTAGTTTTATTTGGTTTTATTTTGAACTTAACAAAGACCAAATAAAATGAGCATTCACATAAACCAAGTAGAACAGAAAAAGAGAACTATACAAGAAGCTACAAATCTCTATTACATAATTACATTATTACATAATTTGCTTTTCTTATAAAGTATATATACAACATGTTATCTTCAAAGCTGCCCAGCTTTTTTTTTTATTGAACCAATCCAATATTTCTAGTATATATCTAACCTGGTCATTGCATATAGTCATTTTGATGTGTTGTTGTAGCCAATTTTCTTATATTTTGCTTAAAATTTTGTGTCAATATACACTAAGAATGTCAGTTTTCTTTATCTGTTTCATCTTCCACTGGTTTAGTTATTAAAACTATATTTGCATCATGTATCTTTTCCTATTTTTGCAAATAAGTTATTGTAAAAATTGTTGTTTGAATGCTTGATAAAATTCACTTTTTTCTTTTGGGAATTCATTTATGGTTTGTTTGAAAGCTCTTGATGAGATTGAGTTATTCTCTGTTTCTTGTTCTGTTAACCTGGTTTTAAGTTTCTATAAATGTTCATGCATTTCAGTTAAGTTGTCGATTTTATTGGCATGTAATTAGGCAGAAGTTTCTCTTAATTACTTTATTTCTTCTTTATTTGTTTCATTTTTAAGCTGACAATTTAGTTTTCTCCCCTTTTTTTAAAAATCAGAGAAACTAATGGTTCAATTATTTTATTGTTATTTTCAAAAAAAGGAGAACAGCTTCTAGTTTTATCAATTCAATATTTGGGAGTGGGGTTTGCTCAAAATGTTTAAAATTTCTCATTTTATTTTCATAATTTCTATTTGTGTGTCTAGTTGGAGCTTATCAATTTGTTGCTTTTCTAGTCTCTTTTTTTAATGCATGCCCAATGCATTTATCTGTTCTTTTTCTCTTTTGTTGATAAATGTGTTTAAATAGACAGACAGACAGACAGACAGACAGACAGACAGACAGACAGACAGATAGACAGACAGACAGACAGACAGACAGACAGATAGATAGATAGATAGATAGATAGATAGATAGATAGATAGATAGATTTCCCTAAGGATTGCTGCTTTGGCTGCATTTGAAAACTTTGTGTTGTCTCATGGTTGTCATTTTCTTTGATGGAATTATATATTATTTCTATAATTTTTTTACACCATTTCTTTAGGCTAAGTTACAAAGTCTCTGATTTGGAATTCTTTTTTCAAAGGTCATTTATTAAATATACTTTTATTACATGGTGGTCAATGAAGGATAATTTAATATTTCTGATCTTCTGCATTTGTCTGTGAGGTTTTTTGTCCTATACCTTGTTACGTTTGTCAAGGTGTCACATATGCTGTTAAGAAATATGCATGATCCTTTTTAATTCTATTTGTATGTGTCAGATGCAACTTGCTAAAATTATGTTCAAGTCCTTAATTTTCTTTTTTACCTTTTTTGTTAGATGTGTCTCTATCGGAAATATAATTTACTTTCTATTTTTCCTTGAAATTTGATTAACTTTTATGTTAGGTATTTACATGCTATGCCATTCAGTTCATAAATATTAAGTATTGTTATTGATTCATTATTTATGGTGTCTTTAAACCTAGTTTACCTAGTTACTTAGCTAGCTAGGTGGCATAGTAGACACAGTCAGGAACCTGGAGTCAAGAAGACCTGAGTTCAAATCCAGCCTCAGACACTTCCTAACTATGGAGCCCTGAGCAAATTGCTTAACCTCTGTTTGCTTCAGTTTTCTTAACCTGAAAATAAGAATAATAATAGCACCCACTCTGCAAAGTTTTTAAGAGCATCAAATGAAATAATATTTTTAAGTTTCTAGTACAGTACCTAGCACATAGGAGGTACTATATATTCTTATTCCCTTCCTCTCCCTCTCTTATTTGTATTTCATACATCTTTTTACTGTAGCCTTGCCTAATGACTGGTATCCATGATTTTAAAAAAATTCACCTTAAGTATAATAGATTTTTCTCCAACTCCTTTTATTAACTCTGTGAGAATTTTTACATTTCAAGTGTCTTTCCTATAAACAACATGCAGAGTGACCTAAAAATTTTAGTGCAGATTCAAGCTTTTAACAACAGAAAACTTGACTAAGACTTTGGGGATACTGTTTCATTGGATTCTGCTTTTTATTCCTTCTGCTCTCCTCTCTAATTTTATAAGTGTATTTATCACATTAATCTTCAGTTATTATTATCAATTGTGTATTTCTTTCCATCCTATTCTCTTATATTATTCCTCTCTTTTCTGTCTATCCCTCTCACTTTACAAAGAAGAGAGTGGTGAGAGAGAAGTGTGCTCAGCACCAGTGACTTGTACTTGATACAATCTACTTCAGCTCCCAAGATCCTCTTTTCTCCCCATACATATTGGGGTCTGGACCCCAATCATAAATTCCTACCCTTTCCTTTTAAACCCAGCTTCAGTATCCAACCTCTAAAGTCAGTCATTCAACAAGTATTTATTAAGCACCTATTATGTGTCAAGCATTGCTCTAATCACTGAAGATAAAAAAAAGGCAAAAAACAGTCTTAGTCTCAAGGATTGCTCAGTCTAATGGTGTGGGGGTGGGGAACAACTTGTAAATGACTATGTAAAAGCAAGATAGGTACAGGATAAATTGAAGACAAACAGAGGGAAGGTAATAGAATTAAGGAGGATTGAGAAAGCTTCTTGTAGAAGGTGGGATTTTAGCCAGGACTTAAATATCCAGGAAGGCCAGGAAATGGATATGAGAAGAGATAGAATTCCAGTCAGTGAAGGAGGCTAGGATCACTGGATCACAGAGTACGTGAGGTGGGGGGACAGAAAGTGATGAGAATAATGGAAAGATAAGAGAGGGGCAGATTATGAAGAGTTTTGATCACCAGAGAATTGTATATTTGATCCTGAAGGTGATGGGAAGTCAGTGGACCAACCAAGATGCTATTATAATAGTACGTGTGAGGTAATGAGGACCTGGACCAGAGTGTGTTATCAGTATTAGAGAAGAGAATGGGACATATATAAGAGATGTCATAAGAATCCACAGGAATTGGAAAAAGATTGGATATGAGAGGTTGGAGCTTATGCCTCCCTGAATCCTTCCTCCTTATTTCCCTCTCTCTCCCTCTCCCAGATCCCTCCTGTTTCCTAATCAGTTGAATATATTTCTATATATTGTTAGACGAAACTGTATGAGTCATCAATTTTCACTGACTTTTAGAATGATTAAAAATCTGTTTTTTTTAGGGGCAGCTAGGTGGCACAGTGGATAGAGCACCGGCCCTAAAGTCAGGAGGACCTGAGTTAAAATCTGGCCTCAGACCAAACACTTGACACTTACTAGCTGTGTGACTCTGAGCAAGTCACTTGACCCCAATTGTCTAAAAAAAAGAAATTTATAATTTTTTAAATTTAATTTTATTTTTGTGACATTTTAAGTTCCAAACTGTCTCCCTCCCTCCCCCACCCCCACCCCACACTGGAAAGGCCACCATTTGACACAGATTTATAAATATATGAAAAACCATACATTGCATACTTTTGTGTTATCAGTTTTTTCTCTGGAAGTAGATAGCATCTTCCTTCATAGGTCCTCTGTAGCAGATTTAAGTATTTATAATACTCAAAACAACTTGGCTGTTCACAATTATTCTTTGAACAATATTGCTGTTACCATATAAAGCGTTCTTTTGCTTCTGCTCATTTCACTTTTCATTATTTCATGCAAGTCTTTCCATGTTTTTCTAAAATCAACCAGCTTATCATTTCTAATACCACAGTAGTATTCCATCACAATCCACAACTTCCATCACATACCACAACTTGCTTAGCCATTCCTCCATTAATGAGCATCCCCTTAATTTCCAGTTTTTTGCCACCACAAAGAAAGCTCTTATAAATATTTCGGAACATATAGCCTCTTTTCCTCTTTCTCTGATCACCTTGGGAAACAGACCTAATAATGGTCTTGCTGGGTCAAAGGGTATACACCATTTTATAACTCTAGGCATAATTCCAAATTGCTTTCCAAAATGGTTGGATGAGTTCATAGTTTCACCAACAATGTATTAATGTCCCAGTTTTTCCATATCCCTTCCAACATTTATAGTTTTTTCCTTTCTATCATTTTAGCTAATCTTATAGGTGTGAAATGAGATCTCAAAGTTGTTTTAATTGCATTTCTCTAATTAATAATGATTTAGAGAATTTCATATGACTATATATAGTTTTGATTTCTTCATCAAAAAGCTGCCTCTTCATATCCTTTGACCACTTATCAATTAGGGAATGACTTATATTCTTATAAATTTGACAATATGAAACCTTTATCTGAGAAACCGTCTATGAATTCTTTTCCCAATTTTCTGCTTTCCTTCTAATCTTGGCTACATTGGTTTTATTTGTATAAAACATTTTTAATTTAATGTAATCAAAATTATCCATTGTACATCTCACAATGCTCTCTATCCCATGTTTATTCATAAGTTCTTTTCCTATCCATAAGTCTGCTAGGCAATGTGTCCCATGTTCTTCTAGTTTTTTTTTTAATGATATCTCCCTTTATATCTAGGTCATGTGCGTTTTTATCTTATCTTGGTAAACAGTATAAGATATTGGTGTATACTCAATTTCTGCCAGACTGCTTTCCAGTTTTCCCAAGTTTTTACCAAATAGTGTGTATTCTTATCTAAAAAGCTTAAATCTTTTCATTTGTCAAACACAAAGTTACTATAATCATTTATACTGTGTATTTTATATCTCTCTGTTCCACTGATCCACCTTTCTATTTCTTAGACAGTACCAGATAGTTTTGATAATTACTGCTTTATAATATAGTTTAAGATCTGGTACTGCTAACCCTGCTTCCTTTACATTTTTTTTTATTAATTCTTTCTACATTCTTGACTTTCTGTTATTCCAAATGAATATCATTATTATTTTTTCTAGCTCAATAAAATCATTTTTTTGTGATTTAATTGGGATGATATTGAATAAGTAGATTATTTTAGGTAGAATTGCCATTTTTATTATATTGGCTCTACCCACCCATGAACAATTAATATTTCTCCAATTATTTAAATCTGCCTTTATTTGTATAAAAAATATTTTATAATTATGTTCATATAGTTCCTGGGTTTGTCCTGACAGATGTACTCCCAGGTATTTTATATAGTCTAGAGTTATTTTAAATGAGGTATCTCTTACTATCTCTCTTTGCAGGGTTTTGTTGGTGATAGATAGAAATGTTGATGATTTCTGTGGATTTATTTTATATCTTACTACTTTGTTAAAATTATTGTTTCAACTTGTTGTTTGTCCTTCATTCTCGAAGAAAACCATGACATCAGGAAGATGATGCCATGACTTGCAAATGGAATAAATTTAAGTGAGGGAGACCTGTGCAAGGTCAACAGCCTTACTTCCTCCTCCAGAGCCATCTGGGTCCAGTGACAAGTTATAGTTCAGGACGACTGGTGATTGCCATGAAACTATTTCAACCAACTTTTTAGTCAAATCTCTAGATTTTTCAATTATATCATCTTATCATCTACAAAAACAGCTAGTTTTATTACCTCACTGCCCATTTTGATTCCTTCAATTTCTTTTTCTTCTCTTATTGCTACTGCTAGCATTTCTAATGCAATATTGAATAATATTGGTAATAATGGGCATTCTTGTTTCCTCCTGATCTTATTGGGAAGGATTCTAGCTTATTCCCATTACAAATAATGTTTGCTGATGATTTTAGGTAGATGCTTCTTATCATTTTAAGGAAAAAATCCATTTATACTATGCTTTCAAGTGTTTTTAAAAGGAATGAGTGTTGTATTTTGTCAAAAGCTTTTTCTACATCTATTGATACA
Organism: Vombatus ursinus; assembly: GCF_900497805.2. NCBI lineage: Eukaryota > Metazoa > Chordata > Mammalia > Diprotodontia > Vombatidae > Vombatus > Vombatus ursinus. The sequence goes on along the minus strand of NW_020947062.1, from coordinate 1,271,260 downwards.
ATCATGATTTTTTGTCACTTTTGCATTGATATAATTAATTATGTTAATAGTTTTCCTTATGTTAAACTATCCCTGCATTCCAGATATAAATCCCACTTGGTCACCATTTATAATCTTTGTGATATATTGTTGTAGTCTCCTGGTTAGTATTTTATTTAGAGTTTTTGGGTACACATTCATCTATAATTTTCTTTCTGTTTTTGCTCACCTTGATTTAAGTATCAGCACCATATTTGTTTCACAAAAGGAGTTTAAGATTCCTTTCCTTGTTATTCTAAAAATTTTATTTAACATTGGAATTGTTTATCTTTAAATGTTTAGTAGAATTCACTTTTAAATCTGTCTGGTACTGATATTTCTTTTCCTTAGGAAACTCATTTATGGCTTGTTCAACTTCTTTTTCTAAAATAGGCTTATTTAGCAACTCTATTTCCTCTTCCGTTAATCTAGTCAGTTTATATTTTTGTAAATGTTAGTCCATTTCATTTAAATTATTAAATTTATTGGCACATAATTGGGCAAAATAACTCATGATGATTTGATTTCATCTTCATTATGATATATTCACCCCTTTCATTTTTGATACTAGTAATTTGGTTTTCTTGTCTCTTTTTTATATTAACCAATGGTTAATCTACTTTAATAGTTAATTTTAATGGTTAATCTATCTAATCTGTTTTTTTTTCATAAAAACAACTTCTAGTTTTGTTATTTCAATGCAATTTTATTAATCTCACCTTTGACTCTTAGGCTTTCCAATTTGGTGTTTAATTGATTTTCAATTTGTTCTTTTTCTAGTTTATTAATTGCATACCCAATTCATTGGTCTGCTCTTTCTCTATTTTATTGATGTAAGCATTTAGAGATATAAATTTTCTTCTGATAAATGTTTTTACTGAATACCATAAATGTTGATATATTATTTCATTATTTTCATTCTCTTCAATAAAATTATTTATTGTTTCTATGACTTGTTCTTTAACCCACTCATTCTTTAAGATTAGGTTAGTCTCCAATTAACTTTTACTCTATGTAATACAATTTTTCTTGCTAATGCAATTAATAATAATAATAATTACTAATGATCTGAAAGGGATGCATTTAATATTTCTGCTTTTCTGCACTGAACCATAAAATTTTATGCCCTAATATATGGTAAAGGTACCATGTGATACTGAGATATCTAGCTTATCTAAGATTCTATTCATCTTGACCTCATTCTTATTTATTTTTTGGTTAGATTTATCTAGTTCTGAGAGGGGATTACTGAAGTTCCCCACTATTAGTTTTGCTATCTATTTCCATGTGTAATTTATTTAGCTTTTCTTTTAAAAATTTGGGTGCTATAGTATTTGGTGCATATAGGTTTAGATATTATTTCATTATATATGGTACCTTTTATCATAGTGCAATTTCCCAGTTTGTCTCTTTAATTAAATCTATTTTAGCTTTAACTTTGCCTGAGATCATGACTGTTACCCGTTTTTTTTTGCATCAGCTGAAGCATAATAAATTCTACACCAGACCTTTATTTTTACTGTATGTGTATCTCTCATTTTAAAATGTGTTTCTTGTAAACAACATATTGTTGGATTCTGGTTTTTAATCAATTCTGCTGTTCATTTGTTTTATGGATGAGTTCATCCCATTCACATTCAAATTTATAATTATTAGGTGTGCATTTCCCTTCATACTATTTTTCATCAGTTTATCCTCTTCTCCATCTCCTCTTACCCTATCCCTTCTCAAATATCTCATTGACTTCTAATGACTACTCCCTAATCTATACCCCTTCTAAGAATCTCTCCCTTATTCTCTCCCCTTACCATCCTATTCCTTAACTTACCCACCCTTTTAAGAGTCCCTCCCTTATCTTCTCCCCTTACCCTCCCATTTCTTGATCTGCACATCTTCTAACAGTCCCTCATTTATCCCATCCCCTTGTTGTCTATTTCTCTATAAATTAAGAAGACTTTTATACTCTCCTAGATGGATATGATGTTCCTTCTTTAACCCAGTTCTGATGAGAATAAGGTTCTAGCACTACCAGCCTTCCACCCCCTCTTGCCTCTACTGTAATAGTTCTTCCATTCAGGCCTCATTTTTATGAGATAATTGCTCCATTTTACCTCTCCCTACTCAAATTAATTTTTAGGATCAGCCCCCCACACTCAACTCAACCTCAAGGCTTCTATCTATATATGCTCTTTCATACTACTCAAGTAATGATAACATTCTTTGTTGGTGATGTTGTTTTGTGAGGCATTTGGGGTTAGACTTGCTCAGGGTCACACAGCTAGTAATTGTCAAATGTCTGAGGCTGGATTTGAACTCAGGTTCTCCTGACTTAGCTGCCCTGATAACATTCTTAAGAGTTAGAAATAATGTTTTCCCACATACGAAGTACACATGTTGCCCTTATTGAGTCCTATGTAATTGGTCTTTTTTAAAAATTCTTTCTTTTTTTAAAAAATTAATTTATTTTTAGTTTTCAGCATTCACTTCCACAAGATTTTGAGTTCCAAATTTTCTCCCCATCTCGTCCCTCCCCCCACCCCAAGATGGCATGCATTCTGAATACCCCTTCTCCTAATCTGCCCTCCCTTATAACTCCCCCCCCCTTCTCTTATCCCCTTCTCCTTCAATTTTCCTGTAAGGCAGGATGGATTTCTATACCCCATTTCCTGTATATCTTATTGCATGTGAAAACAATTTTTTTTAACTTTTGTTTTTAAAACTTTGGGTTCCAGATTTTCTCCCTTCCTCCCTCCCCACCCACCCTTATAATTGACCTTTAATATTTACTTTCTTATGTTCCTCCTGAATCTAATGGGTCAAATTTTCCATTTAGTTCTGGTCTTTTCTTCACAAATATCTGAAAATCCTTTAGTTCATCAAATATCCATTTTTTCCATTCATGATTACACACAGTTTTGCTGGGTAAGTTATTCTTGGTTGCAAGACCAGCTCATTTGCTATTTGGGATATAATGTTCCAAACCCTTCAGTCTTTTAATGTAGAAGCTTCTAAATCTTGTGTTATTCTGATTGTAGCTACACAGCATTTAAATTGGGGTTTTTTTCTAGTTGCTTGTAGTATTTTTCTCCATGACCTTAGAGCTACAAAATTTAGATATAATGTTCCTGTGAATTTTCACCTTGGGATCTCTTTCAGGTGGTGATCAGTGGCTTTATTCTACTCCTATTTTACCCTATGATTCTAAAACTTCAGGGCAATTTTCTTTAATAACATCTTGAAGTATAGTGTCTAGACCCTTTATTTATCATAACTTTCAGGTAATTCAATAATTCTTATATTGTCTCTCCTTGATTTGTTCTCCAGGTCAGTTATTTTTCTAATGAGATGTTTCACATTCTCTTCTATTTTTTCATTCTTTTGATTTTGTTTTATTATTTCTTGATGTTTTATGAAGCCATTAGCTTCTCCTTGCTCAATTTTAATTTTTAAGGAGTTATTTTCTTCCATAAGTATCTGCATCTCCTTTTCCAATTAACTGATTTCTTTTCATGGTTTTCTTGCATTATTCTTATTTTTTTCCTAATTTTTCCTCAACATCTGTTATTTTATTTTTAAAGTCTTTTTAACCTCTTCCAAAAACTCCTTTTGGGCTTGTGACCATTTTACTTTCTTCTTTAAGACAGAAGTAGCTGTTTTGACTTCATTATCACCTTCTGAGTTTGAACCTAGATCTTCTCTATCACCATAGCAGCTATCTTTGTTTGGGTTCTTTCTCTTTTGCTTATTCATTTCTAATTTAATTTACCTTAATTCTTAGTGGCTTATTTCTTGTCTGTTAACTTTGTGTTAAAGTCAGGCTCTAGTCCTAAAGTGTGGGGAAATATCTCAAGCTTCAGGTTTGTTGTGCTGTTGTTTTTAGAGCTCTCTCTGGGGTCTGACTTCAGGTACTCCTCTCCACCCCGAACCTCAATCAGGGCCCCTGGCAACACTATCACCAAAAAAGCTCTTGCTTTCTGTGGTTCTTCCCACAGCTACAAGCTTCAGCTCATCCTCTGCCCTGGAACCAAACAGGGACTCCATTCTCCTGCAAGTGTCCACAGCCAGCAGGGTCCCTGCCCTCTGTAAACACTTATTAGTGTGTGCTTGCTTTTCCTCACCCATAGCTCCAGCCCAGGACTGCATCTTGTCAATGTACCTGAACCAGTGGAAGGCTCTGCAATCCTCCTCAGAGCAGCTGTCTGACCCCCCACACTGTCTGTGAGGCAAAAGTTCCTGAAGCTGAGGCTGCTGCCAGACACAGCTGTCCCCAAGACTTGTTATTTGTTGATTCAGAAGCATCCGCCCAAAGTATTTGCACTGTATAGTTGTCTTTCTGTGCAATCCAATTATGTAATAGTAAATTTTACCCCCTTATTTCCATAGTATATTCCATTTCCTCTCCTTTTTCTTTCATCTCTTAAGATCATCAAGGTATAACAAAACCACCCTCAGTCCCTCTATCTTATTTAACTCCTTCCATGATCTTAAATGATATGAGAGCACCAAAGGGACATTTGTTTCTTCTCTCTCCATTATGGTACAAACACAATATAGTCCCTTCCAGTTGCTCAAATAAATTTTATCTTATGTTTTACTTGATTCCTGTGTCACATTTTGAAGCTCTGTTCTTTCGTAAGTATGCTTAGAAGTCCTCTATTCCATTAGATATCCATTTTTTTTTTCTTGCAGGATTGTATCGAGTTTTGCTAGGTAAATTATTTGTGGTTGTAAACCTTTATCTTTTGCATTTTAGAACAGTGGACAGCAAACTATGGTCTGTGAGACAAACACATTCCACTACCTACTTATGTGTGGTCCAGAAGCTAAAAACGAGTTTTACATTTTTAAATAAAGTTTTACATGTATAAACTACATCAAACTGCTTACCATTTTCAAAAGGGGAGAGAGGAGGAAGGGAGGGTGAAAAATTTGGAACTCAAAATCTTGTAAAAATGAATGCTAAAAATATTCTTGACATGTAATGGGAATAAAGTATTATTAGAATGTTACAAATAAATACAGTTTTATTATATTTTAAAATGTTAAAAAAAATTTTTAGTTCATGAACTTTACAAAAGTTAGTGACAGGCTGGATTTGACCCTCAGGCCAGTTTACTGATTTCTGTTTTAGAATATCATATTCTAAAGCTTCCTTATCCTTTACAGTGGTGGTTATCGGGTCTTGCAAGATCTTGACCAAGTTCTCCTTTGTTCTTGAACTCTTTCTGGTTGCTAGCAATTTTTTTTCCTTTGACCTGGAAGTTCTGTACTCTGGCTTTGACATTGCTGAAAGTTTTCATTTTAGGGTTCTTTTCAGTAGATTGGTAAATTCTTTCAATTTTCACTTTATCCTCTGGTTCTTTAAGGCATGGACAGTTTTCATTCATATTTTCTTACAATATGGCTTTTTGTAGGGTCAAGATTTTCAGATGGTCAAAGTCTTAAATAATCTTTCCTTGACTTGTGTCTTCCACCTCAGTTGTTTTTTGTAGTAGATACCATACATTTTCTGATAATTTTTTATTTTTATTCTAGTAATTCTTGTCTCATAGAGTTACTGACTTTTGTTTGATCAATTCTAATCTTCAAGTTTTTGCACTTCTTGTTTATTCTCCTTACAAATCTCTTCTCCAGAGTTTTCATTCATTTATAATATTATTTTAAAATTCTTGCTTTATTTCTTCTAGGAATTCTATTTAACTTTGTGGACAGGATGTGCTTTTATTTGAGGCTTTGCTTGTAGATACTGTGGAGTTATTCTCTTCTTCTTGCACATCTGTGAATCCATAATATTTCCTTATCATTGGTTTCTTTTTTCTTTTTACTCATTTTTTCCAGCCTTACTTCCTGAGTTGAGAATTTGTGTCAGGGTCAGAATCTACCCACTTCTAGAGGGAATAATAAGGCTTTGCTTGATCCAATTTTGTATTATTTGGGGTTCTACCACTGCTTTCTCCACGTATTTACGTCTTGTTTTCCAAGGACCACAAGTGTTGCTCTAGCCAGTAGACAAGCAAATTTTTAGCACCATAAGCAATCTGATTTGGGGCACAGTCTGATGTAAGCTCTGTATTAGCCTTAACTCATCTTTCTTTCTGATCAGCTAATATCCAATCAGTTACCAAATTTTGAAATTGTTTTCTTTAAAATAACTCACATATATAACCTTTTATCCACTCACGTAAGCACCACTCTAGGTGGCACTCATCACTACACTATTTAAGTATTCTTCTAATTAGTCTCTGTATCTCAATTATCTCCCCATTCCAATATATCTTTCACACAGTTGCCAAAATAACTTTTTTGGGGGGGGACGGGTGTTGGACTGGGACCTATTATTGGCCAAAAATGAGAGCTAGAGTGATCTGGGTTTAAGGCGTGGTCCCTAAGAAACAAACTGAGGCCACAAACCCCAAGACATCCTGTGAGGCTTCAGTGAACAAAACCCACATTCCCCCAGGCAGAGCAACCACAGACAAGGGCGCCACACCCTATGTGGACAGAGGGAGAGGAAGGAGAAGAGGCAAGAAGAGGAGAGGAGATGCTGTGCTGGAAGTAGCTAGTCAAGTCCCCAGTGGGGCAGTGAGCCCCACTCACAGGTTGGCTCTGGAGGAGAAAGTGATGTTGGTAACTGCACAGCCCTCCTTCACTTAAATCTATCCACTTGCAAGTCATGGCATTACCTTCCTGATGCTGTGGTCCTCTTTGAGATCAAAAGACAAATAACAACCTGTGAGTAGGACAAGCGGCCCATCAGGGACCCTCAACTGGCAGGGCAGCTTCTCCTCTCTCCCTCTCCCCTCCCCTTTCCTCTCCTTTCCCATCTTCTTTTCTCTTTCCCCTCCTCCTCTTCCTCTGTCCATACAGGGCACACCACCCCTTCTTGTAGGCACTCTGCTCAAAGGAATGCAAACTTTGATAGCTGAAACCTCACAAGACACCCCAGGATTCACAGGCTAGATTTTCCTGTTTCTCTTCTTTTTTTTTCCCCATAAAGTAACTTTCCTAAAGCACAGGACCATATCACATACCCATACTCCCCTCCAACTCAATAAACTCTAATGGCTCCCTATTACCTCTAGGATCAAATATAAGCTCCTCTGTTTGGCCTTTAAAATTCTTCACAAGGGATCATATGACCAACCAGATGAAGGAATAGACATTTTTTATGCTCCTCCTGACTTCTCAGACCTCTCCAAAATGGAAATTATGTGCAAGAGATAAAGCAATTTCAGTCATCCCCACTCTGTAGGACCACAAGAAACCAAAGAAAGTAAGAACTCAATAAACTAACAGAAAAGTATTCCCTAACCCCTAACAAGCACCCAGTCATCAAACTCTCCTCCACTACCCACTGTGCTTATAGCAGCAGAACTACATAAGCTGACTGGATACAAGGGCTTACAATAAAATTCTACTCCACACCTCAAAGCCTCTGTCGCCTCCCAGTGCTGTGGAAATCCAAACTCCAAATGAAAGAAATTTGTTCAATAGTTGCATGGTAGTATTCTGTGCCACAATACAGCTCAGTAGGAGAGCAGAGGAACAGAGATGAGGCAGAATATATGTCTGGGCTTGTAAGAAGGCTCAACCCTATACCCAGGCCCCAGTTCCTCCCACAGCTCCTAGTGGAGATCCAAACTCCAAAGGACAGAAATTTTCTCAAGTCACGATAGTTCTGTGGCACCATCCTATGCGGCAAGAGAGTTTAGCCTGAACAGAGGGAACAGGGCAGGACAAATGTCTGGGCTAGTAACAGAATTCAATTCCACACTCTGATCCCCCTCTTTTTTAGTACTGAAGAGATTCAAACTTAAAACAAACAACAGAAATTTGCACAGGTTGCATTTGCAGCATAGCAGCTCTCTACAATGATGATCCAGAGAGCTGAGGAACAAAGGAGGGAACTGGGGTAGGACCAATCTGTGCGGGGTTGTGTAGAATTCCACTAACCCTGAGGGAAGGAGCTGGCATCCAGCTGGGGTCAGATATGACTCTCTCACCTCCATCCCCATCCCAGCCCCAACTGCCACTGAAGTAACTTGAGGCATGGTGAACTGCAAATTATCCAGTGTGGGAAAAGGCTGAGATGCTTTGAGATCCAGTTCCTATGAAAACTGCCATCAGAAGAAAGGAAGTCAGAAAGTGAGATAGGGGAAAATTAGGGGGGAAAACTGCAATTATCAAAGATCTTAGAAGGAAGAAAACTCAAAGACTTTGAGCAATAGCAGATAAAACAACAAGGAAGACATTAACAGCAGAAAGAAAAATGGCCTCTAGATCTAGTAAAAGAATGCAGATATCTAAAAATAAATACTGCAAAACAAAGGAAAACAATTCAACACCAGATGAGGCAGAGGGCCCTGTAGATTTTGAGGGGAGAATAGAACAGTGCACACTGTTCCTGAGTGGTTAAAAAAAGAAATAAGAATTGTGAGTGCAGCATTTTTGGTCTGCACAGCAGAAATAATTTGCAGAATAGAAAAACTTGAATCCACAGTAACAAGTACCTCCAAAGGAACAAAGCAGAGGATAACTGGGAATGCAAATATATGGAAGTGAAGGACAATCTGGAAGAAGAGAAGCAAAAGATATTGACAACAAAAGAAAGCATGCTCTCCATACAAGCAAAACATAACAATCTCATAGACAGGATACAGAGAGACAATTTAAGAAGTATAGGCTTCCTAGAAGAACATGATGAGTCAAAAAACCTGAACATCATAATGCAAGAAATAATCCAAGAAAACTGCCCAGAACTTCTGAACATAGAAAACAAAGTGCCCACAGATCACAACCAAGAAAAAACCCCAGAGCTGCAAATGTCAAAACACAGTCATTATATTTAACAATTCCATTGAGAAGCAACAAATTCTGCAAGATTCCAGGAGAAAAATTTTCAAATATAAATAAAATTCAATAACAGAAGACTATTCTGCACCCACCAGAAAATGCAGTACGAAATATTATAATGCATTCTGCAAAGCACAGGAGTTCAGGATGTAGCTTTAGGTGACTTACCCTGCAAATGTAAGCCTAGGGGCAGCTAAGTGTCGCAGTGGCTAGACTGGCCCTGGAGTCAGGAGGACTTGAGTTTGAATCCCACCTCAGACACATAACCCTCACTAGCTGTGTGACTCTGGGCAAGTCACTTAACTCCAATTGCTTCACCCCCCCCCAAAAAAATGAGCCTAGCCAGAAATGAAAAAGATGGATATTTAATAATAAAGAGACATTTGAAACATTCTTAGAAAGAAAACCAGACCTGAAGAAATCTCTTTTTGCTTGCTCTTGTTTGCTTCTGAAACACCCCAAACTACCAAAATATAAGAAGAGTAAACAAATACAGAAACCAAAGACAATAACAACAAAATAACAATAGAAAGACCACTAAGAGACTTCTTTCTAAATGTACATGAGTAGACAAGGATGAATGCAGAAGTCAAACAGAGGTGATGGTGGAGAAACAGACCTTAAATATCATGAACTCAACCCTACAACATGCTATCTACACATGAATCAATGTTTTTTTCTGGGACTAAATTACAAAATTTGAGGGCACATAAAAAGGAGACAGGGAGAAAGAACATAAAAAGAAATATATCATTTACCCTAATCAAGCCAAAGGCTGATTACAATGAAGGAGAAATAACTCCTAAAGTCTATCGGGAAGAAGAGAGCCTACAGAAGAATGGACAAGGAGTCAAGGGGAGGCATTGCAAAAGGATTAAAGAAAAAAGAAAACGTTGTTTCAGTGGTGAGAGTACCAATGATGAATGCTTTTACAGGTGAAGAGAGATATTCTATATAGACAGATAAAGATCTTATAATGGATATGATCTGCATGAATTTAATGCTTAGAGAGACCACTTAGCCTGCCTCAGGAAAAGGGAATCAGATCTTACAAGTGACACCCTGAGATGGTGTCAATTGAGTGGGAGGGCATGAGTCCAGAAGAGAGATTTTGAGGCAAATTGGAGGAGAGGGGGAGTGGCCAAGGAAGGGAAAGAAAGGAGAGAATAAGCATTTATATAGCATCCACAATGTGCCAGCCATAGTGGCTAAGCATTAAAATATTACTTTATTTGATCCTTATAACAACTCTGCAAGCCAAGAGATAGAATGAGACTGAAAGTGAGGACAAGACTACTCCTAGGAGGAGAAGGCTCCCTGCCCTGAAGGAAATAGCATTCTCCACTAAAGAACTGAGGTGGTTGCAAAGAAAAGTTCAGGCAGAAACCAGATGAATCACTAGAGTTCCTGAGGGCATGGTCTAATGGAGTCAATGCTGAGAGGTTTTCTCACCCCAGCTGACTTTCATGAGCTCTCTAAGGACATACTTTTTCAGAATCAAGTAAATTAGAACTTCCAGACAGAATGTTTTTTGCCCTTTTTTGGTGACTGAGATGGGGTATTATTTATACCCTGGCCCCATAAAGTCTACAGGAAATCTTTCTTGATCCCCCATTTTTAAAATTTTATATTTATTTTATTTTTAATTTATGAAATAAAATAAGCATTTCCATAATATAGTATTTTAAAGAGATGATTGCACATGAAATTGCAAATCTATTATGTACAACTTGCTATTCCTTTTAAATATATAATAAAGTTATCATGAGCATTTCTTTTGTTTCCTTTTTTCCCTCTCCCCACCCCATCCTAGAAATGGCTACCATTAAACACAAATATGTATATATATGTAAAATCATTCCATACATATTTCTATTTATCAGTTCTTTCTCTGGATGCCAATAGCATCTTCCTTCAAATGTCCTTTGCAGTTCATTTGGGTATTCATCATAGTCAAAATGACTTATTCATTCAAATTTGTTCTTGAAACAATATTGCTGCTACTGTATACAACATTCTCTTGGTTCTGCTCATTTTACTCTATTTTTTCAATTCAAGTCTATCCATGTTTTTCTAAGATCATCAAGTTCATAATTTCTTATAGCACAGTAGTATACTCCATTTTTATTAGCATTCTTTTTTTTTTTTGGTGAGGCAATTGGGGTTAAGTGACTTGCCCAAGGTCACACAGCTAGTACGTGTCAAGTGTTTGGTCTGAGGCCGAATTTGAACTCAGGTCCTCCTGACTTCAGGGCCCATGCTCTATCCACTGCGCCACCTGGCTGCCCCCTAGCATTTTCTTTGAAGTAGTTCTTTAATGTACTTCATATTTACTTGCATATATGTTCAAGTGCCCCTAGTCATCCTTATGGTAGGAAGCAAGCTTTCTTTAGGGCTTGCACATCTTCATTTTTGTCTTTGTCTCCCTGTCACCTAGCAGGGTTCCTTCTACCTAGTAAGGATTTAATAAATGTTTGTTGAATTGAATTGAACACAATTAGAGTTAGCAAGCCTTGTTTACATTTTCTCATTTACCAGTGGACTAGATGCTCACTGAGGTCATTGACGGATCTGAGAGTCTATGATCCTAATCCCACATCTCCACTAGAAGATAGTGCTTAAAATGTCAGCTCGTTGAAGCCCAACAGCAGCTTAATCTCTCATACTAGCTTGTATCACAAAGTTTAAAACTGTCATTATAATATATCTCTTAAGATCTGGAGAAACCATATTAACGCTCCATAGGCAGGGGCAGGCGGAGGGATGAGAGGAAGGTAAGAAATCTAGGACCATGATATATACAAAATACCATGGGGTAGTAAGATAATCAGAAATGGTTTTCTGAATTTAAAAAATTAATAAAATAAGAACAATTAATAAGGGAATGAGTGCTTTGAGCCTACATGCTGGCTTGCCTACAGGTTTGTTTTTTTTTTAATGTCTGGCAGGATGTTTTACAAACTAAATTCAACAAGACTTTGGTTTTGTTAATAATTCTGATCAGCTGAAATACAGAAAAAATGTAATTTCATTTATTTGCTTTTTAAAAACTGTCCATTTTAAGCTAGAACAATAATTGTCCCTTTTCAACCCTCTCCCTTCTACTGCCAACCAGGATTAAAAGAGTGTCCACATACCAATAAAGGTGGGAGGACTGGGGATGGAAGCCTGCAGAAAGGGGGGAAAAACTTTGCTATTTTGGTATACTTGGAATTCACGTCTGGAATGGTCTTTCGCCGTACTAAATTTGTTCAATCTTGTGTATAACTTCAACAGAAGAAAACGTGAGTTTCTTCGGAGGACTCACTGAAGGCTGGCACTGCTACTGCTGCGAACATGTAAGTGCTAACCACCATATATTGGCTTTTGTTTTAATAGCCTTTTAACCAACTTTGTTAATGGACTGAATGCAATTTAGATATGGAACTTGGCTAAAACATAGCTTCAATTGGCTATTAAAATTTAAGAGCCAACTAAGATAGCTAATTACAAAAAAAAAAGCTCCAGTGATAATGCTGAGCAGAATTAGTAATAGCAAATGACAGTCTGTCTAGTCTTATTCCCATAGGGAAAGAAACTCTTAACTGAGAAGTCAACCAGACAATGTGCAGCAAACCTAATTGCATTACTGGTATTATAGCATCCAAATCTGGCAGCTCACTGGGACAAAACAGTGAGTAAAGTCTGTCAAACTCGTCAGTAAGCAACTGACCCTCTTTTACATACCAGTTTCTGGTACATAATCTAGCAGATTCTGGGAAATTTTATTTTTATTCATAATTTATGGGTAAGCCCTTCTTACTTGAGAAATATTCTAATAAAAAAATGGGGAGGGAAAAAAATAGACCCTCCAAAAAAGTATTATTTTAAAGGGGGAGAGGGATCTTTCATCTCCTCAGAATTAGATTCTCTCTTTAGATATTTTAGATCTTAAAAAAGAAAAAGAAAAAAAAGACCAACATAAACATCTGACTGCTAAACAGTTGAGCTTGGGAGAAAAAAAATTCTACTTCTTTGCTTCATTATAGATATCCTCATTATGCCATCAGTTGAAGTACGGACTGGTTCTCCTGTGAAGCTTTATCATGTATGGTGGCTACTTTGAATCGGGGGTAGTGGAGTCTTTAACATTCCCTAGTCAAGTGTCTCCCTGCTGTGCCTGTAAATGTCAGTCCAGTTTTTTCATGGCTGTGCGCACAGATTAGAAACAGCAGGAGAGCTTAGGAGTAGGACTACAATACCAGTAAGGACACTTGTCTTCGTAGTACTGCTCAAGTGATTCTTGGAATGCAGGACCCTGCTGTTTTCTAATATTTACACACAACTGGAGTCATCAAGAACAGCAAATGCCGTCTAAAGGCAGCTTGCTTCCTTTGTGTTAGAGACTCTACATTCAAATAGGGATATCAACAAGAAAACAACCTCCCAAAATGCTTCATATTTCCCCTCAATTTTGTTGATAAAAGACAAAACTACATACTGTATTATCATGGCTGTTCAATTAGCTCTCCTCCTCCATCAACCCCCGCTTGAACACCAACCCACCCCCCCCACCAACATTTTCTTTGTGCATCATGCAGTTCATTGGGAACAGCAGGAGTTTTTCAATTCCTGACCTCAAACTATGTTTTTGCCAGCTGCAGTTTCAATGACCTCTACAAGAGTAGACAGGGCCTTAGAAACCATTTTGATGTAATCTCAGGCACCTTTGCTTCCAGAACAGTCTGCCTGGAATATCAAAGATTGATTTTGGAACTGTGACATATGGAATTCAGCTTCTCCCTTAAGACCATGGATGGAAAACTAAGAAAGTATAGCAGACTTTTCAAACGGTCATCCAGATCTTAAAAAACTTCCTAAATAATTTAAAATATTCAGGATTTTAGGGTAAAATAAAGTTGAAATGCAATTCTTATTTTAAGTTTTAGTAGGAATGACTCAAATTCTGCTGGGGAGTTGTCCCTAGCAGAGTATAAACCCCCAAAGGGCAGAGACCATGGCAGATATACATGTGTGTGTGTATGTATATATATATATATATATATATAAAATCCTCTATATCATCTAGTAAGATGCTATTAATTACTCAACACTTAATCAAATTGAACTGACTCATGTATTACCAAAATGTTCTATAACAAATGTTTATGGGAAAAAAACAAAAAGAAACAAAGCCTAATCATCAAGTCCTAAAAAATAAACACCTAGAACAAAACACCTATAAAATTGGGGAGGAAGAGGGGTTGAGAAAAACATTTGATAGCCAGAAAAGTTGGAGAAGCAAACTATTAAAACAAAAAAACACAAAGTCTCTGAGTTGGAAAGGATTTCAGAGGCCATCTAGTCCAACCCAGATTCTCCTTTATAACATCTGCAATAAGTGGCCACCTAGCCTTAATTTCAAGACTCAGCTAAAGGGAAACACTCTACTTCCTAGAGCAGGCCCATTTTTTGAATAACTGTTACAAAGTTTTTTACTAACATCAAGCCTTAACCTGCCTTTCTGCGACTCAAACCACTGTACCTAGTTCTACTGGCCATGATCAGGAAGAGCAAATCCAAACCCTGCTAGAGATCTGCTGGAGACAACGGGATTTAACTCAATCCTCTCCCTTCCTCATCTCATTACTCATACGCTTTCTGCCATTATCTCATCCTTTGCCCCTATCATGAGGTGGCCCTTCTTGCCAAGGTAAATCTCTATATGCATTCATGAACCCATTCCATTCCACTTTCTCCAACAGATTGCCCCCTCTATCATCTCCACTTTCTCATGTATCTTTAATGTTTTCCTGACTACTCTCTGCTTCTCTACTGCCTACAATCTTGCATGTTTCCCTGTCCTCAAAAACCCCTATCTTTCCTCTCACTCCCTTAACTCTCTAAATTTGGGCTTATAACCTCATCATTCAACCAAATTGCTCTCTCCAAAGTTACCAATGATCTCTTAAGTACATCTAATGACCTTTTCTCAATCCTCTTCTTGATCCGTCTACAGTCTTTTACATTGTTGCTCACCTCTTCATACTCTCCTCTCTAGGTTTCTGTGACACAACTTTTTCCTGGTCCTCCTCCTGACTACTCCTCAGTCTCCTTTGTTGAACCTTCATCTAGGTCATATCCATTAACACCAGGAGTATCCCAAAGAGTTCAGTCCTAGACCCTTGTCTCTTCTCCTTCTATATTATTTTACTAATCAGCTCCCATAGATTAAATGATCTTCTCTATGTGATTCTCAGATCTACTTATCTATCCCTAAACTCTCCACTGAAGAATTGGAAAACTATTGTGCTATAAGAATGATGAGTCAACAAACTTCAGAAAAACCTGGACTTACATGAAATGATGCTGAATGAAATGAGCAGAACCAGAAAAACATTGTACACAGTAACAGCCACAATATGAGGACTAACTTTGATAGACTTATCTCTTCTTAGCAAGACAACTCCAAAGGATTCATGATGGAAAATGTTGTCCACATCCAGAAAAAGAACTATGAAGTCTGAATGAAGATCAAATAATATTATTCACTCTTTTTTTTTTTTGTTTGTGTCTTCTTTCTCATGGTTTCTCCCACTGGTTCTATTTCTTTACAACATGACTAATGTGAAAATAGGTTCAATATGAATGTATATATACAGCCTACATCAAATTGCATGCCATCTTGGGGTAAGAGGAGGGGAGACATGGGGAAAAAATTTGGAACTCAAAATCTTATGGAAGTGAATGTCAAAAACTAAAAATAAATAAATTTTTAAAAAATTTAAAAAAAAATAAACTCTCTGCTGACCTCCAGTCTTCCATCTCCAACTACTTATTGGACATCTTGAACTGGAAGTCCCAGACATCCTAAATTCAACATGTACCAAACTGGTTTCATTATCTTGTTCCCCTAAACCATCCCATATTTCTAACTTTCCTATTACTATTGAGACAACCACCATCCCAGTCACACAACTTAGGTGTCATCCTTAACTAGTCACTTTCAATCCTCATCCAATTTAATTTTACCTTGGTAACATCTTTCACATACGCTCCCCTTTCTCCTCTGACACTGCCACCACCCAGGCGTAGGCCCTCATCACTTCAAGCCTGGACTACTGCAACACCAACTGGTTGATTTCCCTGCCACAGGTCTCTCCCCTCTCTAATCCATCTTTCACTCAGCTGTCAAAGTGATCTTCCTAAAGAGTAGGTCTGCACCCTGCTCAATAAACTCTAGTTTATTACATATCACCTCCAGAATTAAACACAAAATCCTGTTTGGTACTCAAAGCCTTCATAACCTCCCCCAATCTTACCAGTCTTCTTACACCTTACACTGTTCATGCCCTCCCCACACCCCATGCATTCTACGATTCAATGACACTGACCTCTTAGCAGTTGATTGAACAAGACACTCCATCTCCTAACTCCAGGCATTTTCACTGGTTGATCCCTTTGTCTAGAATGCTTTTTCTTCCTCATCTCTGCCTCTTGACTTCCTACATGTCCCTTCTATAGGAAGCCTTTCTCAATCCCCCTTAACTTTAGTGCCTTCCCTGTGTTTATTATTTTCCATTTATCTTATACGTCTTGTTCATACATAGTCTATATGTTGTCTCCATTAGCCCGTGAGGTCCTTGGGGGCAGCGATTATCTTTTGCCTGTCTTTGTGTCCTCAGCTCTTAGCACACTGTCTGGCATATAGGCAGTACATCTGTTTCCTGCCATAAATGGCTTATCTCCTCTTCTGATCATACATTACATCAATATCCCTTACCTATTTCTTGTGTCATTATTACCAACACGTTGCAACCTACTTACATTCACCATGTCACATTCCACTGTCCTTTGGGTTACCCACAACTTTGGTTCTTTGAAGATTGCTATGAGAAGATTCATAACCATACAGTATCACTGGGAGAACATTCAGAGGTCGAACAGAACTGCCTCATGACAGCTCTTCATACGCTTCTTAATTACTATAGGTAATTACTATAGGGTGACCATTAAGTTTTCCCCCAAATTCCTAGAGAGTTTGTTTTCATTTTTAACCTCTAGTATATCTTGGGGGTATAAGGTCTACATTGAAGAATATTTTCTTCTTCTGAGGCATTGTTTTCTGACATTCAGCACTGGGCTCACCCTCAAAGAGAAGGGGAATGAAAAGGATTCTGGAACTCCAAAGGCCCTGAAAGCCCTAAGTTGAGCCCCTTGTGTTCTTGAGCCTTCATTGCTATTCAATGCTGAATTCATCAAAGCTGTTGTTCCAACCATTTTATTTTTCCTCAAGCTCCTAACCATACTCCCATGCCTACACATGGAGCAGATAACTTCACCTCTGCTTCTCTGAGAATACTGAGTCCATCCAATGTCAATGCCTCAGCACCATTCCTCAAAGACTCTCAGCAGCATCATCTATTCTCCTTTCCTTTTTGTCTCAAAGGAACTGGTAGTATCTCTACTTGTCACTAAGGCTAATCTCCCCTATGTGCACCCTATTCCTTCCCTCCTTCAGGAGTTTGCTTTAACAAACATTTTTTTTCATCTAGGACCAAGCTTGATCGGCATTTTTATTGTTGTTCTTTCATTTACAATGTTATTGCCATCATGCATGTTTTGCTTACTTCATTTTTGCATTAGTTCATACCTCCCTTTGCTAAGAATTTTTCATGTTCATGCTTTCTTAAACCACCATTACATATACGTACCATGCTTTGTTTAGTCATCTGCCAAATGGCAGACATCATTGTTTCTAGTTCTTTGCTACTGCAAAGAATGTTATTATAGATATTTCAGAATACGTGGGACTTTTCTATCCTCGGCTTCCTTGGGGATAAAGGTTTAACAAGGAGATCTCTGGATCAAAAGGTATGGATATTTTAGTCTCTTTTCTTAACATAGTTACAAATTGCTTTCCAGAATGCTTGCACAGTTTACAGTTCCAAACAGTGCATTAGTATGACTGCCTTTCCACAAGCCCTTTAACGTTAATTATTCTCACATTTTGTCATTATTTACAACTTGCTGGGTTGTGGAACTTGAATTATTTTTATTTGCATTTTTCCTTTTATTAACGATTTAGAACAATCTTTCATATGGTTGTTTATAATTTGTATTTTTTTTTTTGAGAAGTTTGTTCCTATCCTTTGACCACTTATTCATTAGGGAATGACTTCTTATCTTAGTTCCCTGGAAAAACTAGCTATACGAATCTTATCATAGTTATTTGTTGTAAAGGCATTTTCCCCAATCAACAGCTTTCTTTCTTATCCTCATGCCACTGACTTTGATCATAAAAAGGCTTTTAAGTTTCTAATACATTTCTTTTCTTTTTTTTTTAAGGCAATTGGGGTTAAGTGACTTGCCCAAGGTCACACAGCTAGTAAGTGTCAAGTGTTTGGTCTGAGGCCAGATTTGAACTCAGGTCCTCCTGACTTCAGAGACAGTGCTCTATCCACTGTGCTACCTAGTTGCCCCTTCTAAGTTTCTTATAACTGAAATTATCTACTCTATCTTTTGTGATCACCTCTATCCCTTGTTTAAGGTTTCTCTCCCTAACCACAGCCACGAAGAATACCTGATCTGGTTACATTCTAATCTTTCTATGGCTTCATCTTTAATATTCAGGTTGTATATCCATTTTCAAATTTTTTGTACTCTTTGGTATAATGTGTTGAGCTAATACCAAATTTCTGCTAAATGCTTTTCCACGAATTCTTGTCAAATAGGGAATTCTCACCAAGTACTAAATTCTCAGGTTTAGCAAACATTAGGCTGTTCTCTCATGTTTTTTTTTTTAAATCTATCCCTCTCCACTGGTTTCTTCATATCTGCTTATAAACACATTCACATCCCCTTAAAAAAGTACTAAAAAATAAAATTTTAAGAAGCCTTCTCTTTTGACTTCTTTTTGCCAGCTAAGTACAGACTCATCTCTCTCTCTACTTATCTTCAGGCACAAGCTTCTAGAAAAAGTTGCCTACACCCACTATACTTTCTCATGACCCATTCTTCACTCTCTCAGTCCCTTATGGCTTCTGTTGAGACTATTCTATTGAAACCGCTCTCAATAATGTTACTAATTGGCACCTTTTTTTAATCTTGATCTTTAAAAACAAACTCTGAATCATCTGACAGAGATATCTACTCTCCTTTGTTGCCATTATTCCCTCCTCTCCTAGCTTTAGATATACCACACTCTGTTTAGCTCTTCAACAATTACTCCTATCTCTTCACCTTTTCCTAACCACTTACTGGGGACATTTTCCAAATTTTGTTTTTGGTATTCTTTTTTCTTCATTCCCTGTCCCTTAAAAATCTATTCATTTCCAGGACTGTACCATCAATCCTAACCTCTCGTCTGAGTTCCAGATCTGAGTTTAGGTTGCTTACAAGCCATCTCCACCAAATCATCACACAGTCACATGAAACACAACATGGCCAAAACAGATCTAGACCGATCCATCCTTGAAACTTCACTATACTAACTCACTATACCTATGTTCATTGTGCTACCTTTGGCTTTTCCTAGTTTCTCACCCTTCATATCAATGAGTTACCAAGAATTGCTGATTTCATCTCTGCAAAATTTTTCCTCTGTTTGTGTTACAAGGCAGCTAAGTGATACAATGAATAGAGTGCCAGGCCTGGAACAAGGAAGAGCCGAGTTCATATCTGACCTCAGACACTTACTAGCTATGTGACCCTGGGCAAGTTACTTAACGCTGTTTGTCTCAGTTTCTTCATGTAAAATGACCTGGAGTGGCAAACCACTTTAGTACCTTTGCAAAGGAAACCCCAAATAAGGTTATGAAAAGTCAGAAATGACTGAAAGGTGACAGAAAAATAATTGGATAAGTTAGTCTCTTAAAAGGCGCCCTGCGGGCAGTTAGGTGGTGCAGTGGATAGAGCCCTAGAGCTAACAGGACCTGAGTTCAAATCTGACCTCAGACACTTGACACTTACTAGCTGTGTGACCCTGGCAAGTCACTTAACCCCACTGCCTAGCCCAAAAAAAAAAAAAAGTCTATTTAAAAAAAAAAAGTGCCCCTAATTCCATATCATCCTTCATCTCATTGGCATACTGATCTTCTTTAAGACTAGCTCTGGTCAAATCACTCCTCTGCTCAAAAATCTTCTGCGGTTCATTTCTGCTTAAGTAATGTTCAAACAACTCTCTTTGGCATTTAAAGCCCTTCCCAACATGACCCACCTTTCCAACCTTATCTAATACCACCCTTGCTAGCTACTACACACTCCAAACTTTTCTCTTTCCTTGTAGAAAAGGACAATCAACACAAAATTTCAAGGTTACAGATTTAGAGCTGAAGTGAACCTCAGAAGCCACCTAGTCCAAATACCTCTTAAGGCAACCAAGTTCCAGAGAGGCTGAGTCTTGCCCAAAGTCACAAAGATAGTAACAAATAACCATTTTGATTTACAGCCCAATCCTAAAATTCCTGCGACTCCAAATGTGACAGAACACTCAGCTGCTCAACTAGGTTTTTGTCATGAACAACCACATTAAGTGGAAAGGATAACACATTATTATGTACTGAGCCCTTACGATTAAAGCTTGATAGGCAAAATTTGGTGGTGAAAACATCTAAGGTTAATATCATAAGGGAGTAATCTCTGCTGCTGTCAGAAAGACTGAATATGGCAATTCTTACGTTCTTAAAAAACACTGACTCAATTATTATCTCATGCTATTCTTCTGGAGAAGACACAAAGATGTAGACTAAATGATAATAAATGCAATGAGGTGGGGAAAAGTTTATTCAGAGAAATGCCTTGAAAAATTATTATAGGTCACTAGGGAGGAGGGGGAGGGAAACCATATATGTGTTCAGTAAGGGAGATAATTAAGCCAACACTCAAATGTACATCAGAAAGTACTAATTGATCCAGAACAGTTTGGATGGCCCAGTTTGAAGAATGGTTATTAATAATGCAGTACCAATGTGGCAGGAGGTCTCCAATGGAGTAACCCAAGGATCTGTACTTGCCCCTGGGCTATTTAACAAATTTTATCAATGACTTGGTTTTCCCCTCTCTGGAAGTCTTTAAACAGAGGCTGGACAAACATCTGTTTAATATATTATGGTGGGGATTCTTTTTTGTGGAATAGGTTGATTTAAATGGGGACTACGGTCCATTCCAACTCTGAAATTCTGTGATTTCTGAATTCTAAGAATAAGTGTCCTCCAAAACTATGTCCTGATACTCCTCTCTCTTTAGACTCTTCCACAGTGTGACCTCTTAGCTCCCATATGTTCAATTATCATCGTCATGAACTAATCTTTCTTCAGAACTCATCCCACATCTCCAACTGACTGCTGCACATCTTCAACTTGTTGACCTTTTAATAATTCAAATGTAACTTACCTAAAAGAGAACCAATCAACTCTCTATCAAAGTCTTTTCCCTTTTCCAAACTCCCCTAAAACACTATAAACTATATTTCCAGGCACTTATGTGAGCAACCTTTGGGTCATTCTTGACTCCTCTTTCCTTCACCCTCCCTCTACTCAAGTCAGTTGCCAGTCTTGTTGATTCAATCTCTAAATTATCTTTTCAATCTCACTCACTCTTTTCATTCACATGTCCATTATCCTAGTTCAGATCCTCATTACCTTTTTTATGTATATTTTGCCTGTATCAGAATTTTTTTAATTTTTAAAAAATGTTCAGTGAGAAACCAGACTCACTCCCTCTTTCCAGTTGTTAATACTCCTCCCTCCTCAAATGACCTTGTATTTCCTGATTTGTGAAGAGTATGTCCCAGTAAAATGTAATCTTGAAGGGAAAGACCTTTTTTGGTATCTTTAGCAATTAGCACAGTACTTTGTATATCATAGGCAATTAATAAAAGTTCACTGGTCTGCAATAAGAAAATTCTGTTAGTTGTTCATTAATTCCTACAGTCTTGTCAATATCGGAAAGTGCCAGCACTTGTTAAAAACAATATGCAAAGAAAAGTTGTTTTCTTAATATTTAACCAACAGGTTTTACTATGTTGATATAATTTGAAAAATAGAAAGGGTAAGGCACATACACAAAATACATACCGCACACATTTTTTCCCTATTTTAAGCCTTAATGTGTTTGAAACAGAATTTGAGAGTTGATTTAGGTGTTACAAATAAACTTGGGGCCACAACACTTTCAATGACTAAAATCTGGCATTCTGCAAAAATCAGTGATACTCTCCCCCCAAATCATAATTCTCTATTTTGTAAATGGGGGCAGCTAGGTGGCACAGTAGATACAATGCCGGGTCTAAAGTCAGGAAGACCTTTTAAAACTAGACTGAGACACTTACTAGCTGTATGTCCCTGGGTATGTAATTTAGCATTGTTTGCCTCAGTTTCTTCAAATGTAAAATGAGCTGGAGAAGGAAATAGCAAACCACTCTAGTATCTTTGCCAAGAAAATCCCAAATGGGAAACACAACTAAACAACAATAAAAATTTTGTAAATGAGTGTAACATTAGATCTTTGGGAGGATTTTAAAATATGAAAACACAAATGACAAAGACTCATCTCCTATAGTAGTCTGACATAAAAGCAAAAAACTATTGATAGAACTAAAATTACAATAAATATGAAAATCAGGGAATCATAATTTATATCCCAATTCTAAATTCTATAACATTTAGGATGGATTTGTGGACTGTATGTTGTAATTATTTTAATATATTAAAAAACTGCAGCAACTTTTAAAAAATCTCATTAAACATACACAAACACATTCAATGTATATATATTATATATATATTCAATATTGTTTAATTCTGAATCATTAAAAATAAAGCTGTGTAGTTGTATATGAGTACTAAAATAAGAAAGGCAAATAATCTCATACAGATGGCTTAGAAGGGTATATCTACTTACAAACTATCTCATCAAAGGAGAAATACATCTTAATAATGCTTCAGCAGATCACCCTACCTCACAATGAGTTTGCTCCACTGAACTATTTCCATAGCATTTATGTCTTATACTATTCATTTAAGAATTAATCATATAATCTTTTACAACTTATCTTATACTATTATTATGTATATTAGTAATAATAGCTAGTATTTAGATAGCATTTTACAAACATCTTTTTTTGATCCCTCACAACTACTCTGGGAAATAGGTGATATTATCACCTACTAATGACAGGCTAATAAGAGGCTAAGGCTGGATTTGAACTTAGGTCTTCCTGATTTCAGGTCCAGTCCTCCACCCATGGCACCACCTAGTTGCCTGCCTTATCTCCCTAAGTACATTTTATGCTCCTCAAAGGCAAGAACTCTTGCCATAAGAGCTTTCTTCTATCTTCCATAGTGCCATCACCTAGTATAGTGTTGTATGCATATTGAGTGCTTAACAAATGGCTTACAGAACTGAAATGTATCAATGCTCACTGAATATTTACTGATATAACAATAAATTGATATATGAATCAAATAATGTTTAGAATCACCTGTTTTTCCTCAAATGCCGGAAACCTTTATTATACTTATTTGTATCTTCTATTTTCTTGGTTGACTGATAGGCTGATATCTGAGTCAAGGTGGTATTGCTTGGAAGAAAAGAAATGCACTTTTAATTGATGAACTAAACTAGAATGGTAGGATTCAGGAGACAGGTTTCCTTTTGTCACTGACCATAGACAACTCATTTAACACTACAGTGTATCAGTTTCTCATTTACAAAATCTGGAACAGTAGCTGCCTTTATCTCCCTTCAACCAGGATACTGTGAAGATAAATGAACTAAGTTGGGTATACTGTCTAATACCTAGAGGCCTATGTATTATCATGTAAGATAACATTAAAGGTAAAAACGATTAAAACAACAATCATAAACTCTCAACAAAATACCTATTCTCTGATTACTAAATTTCAGAAGTACAAATTTACAATAAACTTCAAGGTTAAAAAAAAAATACATGTTTCAAAAGCCCAAGAATTCTTTACTCGAGAGAAAAACTCTCTTTTTAAATTCCACAGATGACTAACTCTAGCATGGGGTGGGGGGGAACCTATACTGGATCAAAATACAGTTAAGTGCATATGAAATACATTACTTTCTCTCTAATATATCTAAGTATATTGAGAATTTTTCCCTGTATAACCTCCAAAGCACCAAATTGCTTATAGTTTTTTTTTAAAGTAACACCTGCTAACATTTACTTCAGAAATTTAAACATTTTCAGCATGTCACAAAATGTATTAAATGATGATAATATGACTTGAACATTTCATAAATTGGACTTTAAAGCATAACAAATATATGAAGTATTTATTTTAATAAAAATCTTCAAACACTCTTCAAAGACACAAGGATTTAAAAATATTTCCACCACCCTTCCTCACAAGATTCACATGAAAATTAAACACAACACAAAGGAGAAAAGAATCCTTATTGAAAAAAGGAGAAATGAAGCAAATTCCATGTATAGGGTTATTGTATTCATTCTACTTCAAGACTCTCCTTCTGGTTCTTGAACCTTTAAAATAATAGAAAAACACAAATTAGAAACCAAAATATAATCTACAATAATGTCTGAGAAAATTACATTCTTATACAAAATTCTTATACCTTTAATGCAAACTACATGGAAGGGTAGGAAGTATTTTTGTACCAATAATAACTAACACTGCTGAAGCACTTTAAAGTTTTACAAAATGCTGAGAATATTATCTCATTTGATCTTCACAGCCTTATCAGTCAAGCATAACAGATATCACTACCTTTATTTTATAGATAAGGAGAGAGACAGAAATGGGGAAAAGAAAGATGGAAAGAGAGATGGAGAGAAAGTCAATTTTTTATTCATAGTTTCACTAGGAATTTGAACTACATAGAATATACCTGGTTTATACAGGTATTAAAAATGGAATCATTATTTCAAATTAGAATTTATTACAAAATTTAAAAATTAATGCTACAAAATATTAACAGCAGCTCAGAATCAGGAAAGGGCTACTATCACTATTTTGGAAAGAACATGAGATTTTAATCTAAATATACTGTCTAAAACGCTGGCAGGATTTGGAGCTGTCCTGAGATGATGAAATCTCTTCCACTGGAATTTGATTCTGTCATAATGAACACTTAGAATAAAAAGTCACATTTGATACCAAGAGTATTTTTCAGGCAAGAAATCTCAAAAGATAGTTCCTACTCAATTACCCTTACTTAAGTTGGACAGCTCATCTGAAAAGACTGCTATATAAGATTTAGAGGGGCAAATTTGTAAATAAGCACCTACCATCATGATCAACTACATTAGCTGATAAAACAAATTTTTGCCTTTTTGCTCATACAAGATAACTATCAGGATGAAAACAATTCTGCAGTCCATAACCAAAAATTGTATTAAAGAGATTAGTGTTCTTTCCTGAAAAGTATAAGCTATTATTTAAGTCTCAGGCAAAAATAATGTATCTTCTGTAACATATATCTAATAAGAATCAGCTATTAAGTGTTTCCTACATGACAGACTTAACTTGGACCATTGAAAATACATTTGTATTTTAAAATTTTATTGATATGCTTGGGTTTTACACTGCCCACATTTCCCAACATACTCTTCTCCCTTTTACCCTGAAGAGAGCTATCCTTTCTAACAAATTTTAAAAAAAGAAGAAAAAGTTTGGCAAAACTAGCCAATAATAAATCAAGGTATTATATGAAGTATTCCAAATCTGTAGTCACTTTCACCTCTAAAAAGGTAGGTACATTCTCATATCTATAAATTGGGACCAATATAATTCATTATGATTTCACAACATTCAATTTATACTGTTTTGTTGTTCTCTTCATTTACATTGTTGTCACTATGTGAATATTTATTTCTGGTTCTGCTAAGTTTACTTTGCAACAGTTCAGATAAGCCTTTCAAAGCTTCTCTGTATTATTCATCATATCATTGTTTCTTCCATGGTAGTAACATATTATTAAATATATTAAGATACTATTACATATATACCATAAGTTTGTCTTTCCACAAGCACGCAACCACTATTTCATCGTTTGTCATTTTGCCAATTTGTTGAGTGTGAGGTGAAAACTCAGTTGTTTTTATTTATATTTCTCTTATTAACAGTTTTTGGAACACTCTTTCATATGGTTGTTAATAGCTTACAATTTTCTTTTTGATAACTGATTATCCATATCCCTTGACCTCCTATTCACAGGGGAATGGCTTTTGGTCTTATATATTTGTGTCAGTTCCCTATATATCTTAGATACAACAAGAGTATTTGATGTAAAGACCTTTCCCTAACTGGCTACTTCCCTTCTTATCCTAGATATATGCATTTGATTCATGCAAACACTTCAGAACATCATAAAATTGAAATTATCTATTTTATCTTTTATGATTGATTGCCTCTAACCGTTATTTGATTAAAGATATTTCCTTCTGTACTGAGGACATATATCTATTTTGACCTTTCTGTGTCATATGGTAATAAGATTTTGATCTAAACCAGAAATTCTTAACTTGGAATCTGTGAAACTTGTTTTAAAAATTTTTGATGAATACATTTCACTAATTGGCTTCCAATGTAATCCTCAGTATTTTATGCATTTAAAGACAATATTAAGAGAACAAGTTCATAGGCTTCACCAGACTGCCAAAGAGTTCCATTTAAAAAAAAAAAGCTTAAAAGTCCTCAATAAACCTAAGTTCAGCCAAACTATTTTCCAAATTTCCTAGCAAGTCTTTCCAAATAAGATGTTCTGCACTTAAGTAATTTATATTCTTGGGTTGACTGAACTATGTAATTGAGTTCAACTGATCTTTCCTTAACTAGTATATTCACTGGATCTACTTTCTATTTTTTTAACAAGTATAAAATAGTTTTAATGCCCTTTGACCCAGCAATAGTATTTCTAGGGCTGTATTCCAAAAAGATCATACAAATGGGGAAAGGACCCACATGTACAAAAATATTTACAGCAACTCTTTTTGTTGTGGAAAAGAATTGGAAATTGAGAGGATGCCCATCAATTGGGGAATGACTGAATAAGTTGTAATAGTAATGGAATACTATTGTGCCATAAGAAATGATGAGCAGGCAGATTTCAGAAAAACCTGGAAAGACTTAACATGAACTGATGCTGAGTGAAGTGAGAAGAGAACCAGGAGAATGTTGTACACAGTAACAGCCATGTTGTTCGATGACTAACATTGATAGACTTAACCCTTCTCAGCAATGCAAGGATCTAAGACATCTCCAAAGGTCTCATGATGGAAAATACTATCCACATCCAAAGAAAGAACTAGCGACTTTGAACACAGATTGAAGCACACAATTTGCTACTTTTTTTCTTCGGTTTTGTTTTGTTTCCTCTTTCTGGTGGTTCCTCCTATTGGTTCTAATTCTTCCTTACAACATCACTAATGTGAAAGTATGTTTAATAGGAATGCATATATAGAGCCTATATCAGATTTTGCGCCGTCATGGGGAGGGAGATGGGGAGGAAGGGGAAGGGGAAGAAAAATTTAAAATTCAAAAGCTTGATTGTTGATAAATCAAAATAAATTAATAAAAAAAAAAATTTAAGGGGCAGCTAGGTGGCGCAGTGGATAGAACACCGGCCCTGAAGTCAGGAGGACCTGAGTTCAAATCCAGCCTCAGACCACACACCTGACACTTACTAGCTGTGTGACCCTGGGCAAGTCACTTAACCCCAACTGCCTATAAAAAAAATTTTTTTTTTAAATTAGTTGTAATGATTATTGATTTATAGTTTATTCTAAGATCTGGAAGTGCTATTTATTTCATTCCTTTCCCTTATCTCCACATCATTTCCCTTAATATTCAAGATTTTTTTCTTTCTCTCTATAAATTCTGTTATGTATTTTGTCAAGCTCTGTTAAGTAACCATTTGGTAGTTTGGTATAGCACTATGAATTCATTCAGGCTGCATCGACATTTGTATTATGTTAGCATGACCCAGCCAGAAGCACTGAATAATCCTAGTTAACTTAAGTCAGTCATTATTTCTTTAAGGAGCATTTTGTACTTTATATCTTTATAAGTACTGAATGGTAGTACCTTGGTAGACTGAACCAGACTTTTTACCTATTGTGTAGTCATTTTGAATGGGACTTCCATTTCTATTATTTTCTCCTAGATTTACAGCAACAACAATACTTCTATATTAGAAATAATTAGAAATAATTTCTCTGGGTTTGTTCTGTATTCTACTTTACTGAAAGTATTGTCTCAATCAGTTTCTTTGCTGATTTTCCAGGATTTGCTACATAATATCACGCTACTACTAAATAAGAATAGTTTTGTCTCTTCCTTGACTATATTTTTTTCTTATTATTGTTAATATTTCAAAATTTCTGTCAAATAAGAGTGGGGAAAAGAGTGAGAAAAAGGAAATAAGAAAAGGCTTGCTTTACTCCTGTATTTACATGAATGCTTCTAAAGTTTCCCCACTGTACATAATGCTAGTTTTTGGTTATTGTTGTTGTTCATCCATTATGACATCACAAACATGGTGTCTTGACTTAAATGTAAATTGGATTTAAGTGAGGCAGAGATGTACAAAGTCATCAGCCTTGCTCCCTCCTCCAGAGTCACTGGAGCCCAGTGGCAAGACAAAAGTCAAAATAACTGGTGATCACCCAGGATGCAGTGGGTGATCTTGGCCTTTCTTGGGAAGCACATTAGACATGGTTGGAAATGGAGGGTGATGCCAAGTTGTAGAGGGCCTTGATTAAACAGGAGAAAGAAAAGTCTGAACTTATTTAAATGGCATTAGGAAATCACTAAAGTTTTTTGATCAGTAGAGTTACATGACCAAATTTATGGGAAGGAAGATTATTCCGGCAAAAAATAATAAGGATAGAATCATTCACTGATAAATTTCTAATGCATCATAAATTTCTTAAGAGCAGAGACTGGTTTCAAGTTTTCATTTTTGTCTTCATATTCCTATCACCTAATAGAGCGCATGGTGCAAGGTAGATGCTTAATAAAAATGTTTTAGTACTAAGTTATTCATTCATTCATTCATTCATTCATTCAACAAATGTTGAGTGTCCATTCAATGAAAGGCACTTTTTCATATGAGTCCCAGGCTAGGAAATGCTCAGTCTCTAGAGCTTGGAATGTTCTCTAACATGAAGGCATTTGGAAGAATGTCCATTATCCATCTCACCAAATGTGGCAGTGTAGAGTGATAGACAGAAGGCCAACCTTGGATGGAGCTCTGGGCAAATCACTTAACTTATGAGTGCCCCAGGCAACTCTCTAAGACTACTGAGATACCAAAGAGTGGTCATTTTTTATCAGTAGAGGTAGTTTCTACCCAGGGAATTTCCCACATAGATGAAATATTGTCTGAATCAAATCAAAACAGAACATACAAATTCCTACACCAGGGTTGAAAGTAACCTGGTACTTATCATTTCACACTCTTAAAATCTGCTAATTTGTCTTTATTATCTCTACTTTTAATAATACAAAAAGAATGAAATTTCAATAGAAGGTCAAAGATTTAGAGCTAGAAAGAAATTTACAGGTCAGCTAGTTCAATTTTACTTATATTTAAAAAGGTTCTTCTATGGATGTTTGTAGCTTTGCTTTTTCTTTTAGGCAAAAATGAATGTTGTACTTTGTCAAAGGGTTTTTTTTTCCTTTTCCTACAACTGTTAATATAATCATGATTTGTTTTGAATGATTATGTTGTTTTCCTAAAACTTAATCATCTTTGCTTGCCTGCTATCAATCCAACTTGAATACCTACCTACATATATATTGTTATAGTCATTTACTGTCTTTATTTTTAATTTTTGAATCATTTACTAATATCAATCTATAGTTCTCACCTTACTTTATACTTCCGTGGTTTCAGTATGAGGGCTTATTTTTTTGTTTCCTTCTTTATTTTTAAAAACAATTGATGTCATATAGGAATTAACTGCTTGCTAAAGGAGACCCAAAAAAACACTGAAGAAAATAACACCTAAAAAACAGCCTAACCCAAATGGCAAAAGAGGTCCAAAAAGCCAATGAGGAGAAGTATGCCCTAAAAAGCAAAATTGGTCAAATAGAAAAGGAAGTCCAAAAGATTACTGAAGAAAATACTTCCTTAAAAATTAGAATAGAGCAATTGGAAGCTAGTGACTTTATGAGAAATCAATTCACTGTAAAACAAATCCAAAAGAATGAAAAATTAGAAAACAATGTGAAATATCTCATTGGAAGAACAACTGACCTGGAAAATAGATCCAGGAGAGAGAATTTAAAAATTATTGGACTATCTGAAAGCCAGGATCAAAAAAAAGAGCCTAGATATCATCTTTCAAGAAATGATCAAGGAAAACTGCCCTGATATTTTAGAACCAGAGGGCAAAATAGAAATTGAAAAAATCCACCGATCTCCTGAAAGAGATCCCCAAAGGAAAACTCCTAGGAATATTGTAGCCAAATTCCAGAGTTCCCAGGTCAAGGAGAAAATATTGCAAGCAGCCAGAAACAAACAATTCAAGTATTGTGGAAACATAATCAGGATAAAACAAGATTTAGCAGTTTCTATATTAAGGGACCACAGGGCATGGAATATAATATTCCAGAGGGCAAAGGAGACAGGATTACAACCAAGAATCACCTACCCAGCAAAACTGAGTATAATCCTTCAGGAGAAAAAAATGGTCATTCAGTGAAATAGAGGACTTTTAAGCATTCTTGATGAAAAGACCAGAGCTGAATAGAAAATTCGACTTTTCAATACAAGACTCAAGTGGAACATGAAGAGGTAAACAGGAAAGGGAAATCATAAGAGACTTATTAAGGTTGAGCTGTTTACATTCCTGCAGGGAAAGATGATATTTGTAACTCATGAGACCTTTGTCAGTATTAGGGTAGTTGGAGGGAAAAAATTATATGTATGTATATACATAGATAGATAGATAGATAGATAGATAGATAGATAGATAGATAGATA
>NW_020947062.1:1218468-1240422 GCF_900497805.2 Vombatus ursinus | reverse complement strand
ATAGATAGATAGATAGATAGATAGATAGATAGATAGATAGATAGATAGATAGATAGATAGATAGAGGGCACAGGGTGAGTTGAAGATGAAGGGGTCATATCTGCAGAATAAAATTAAGGGGTGAGAGGATAATACTAGGAGAAGGAGAAAGGGAGAGGTAGAATGGGGTAAATTATCTCACAAAAAAAACAGAAAAGAAAAGGCTCTTACAGTAGAGGGGAAACGGAGGAAGGTGAGAGGGAATGAGTGAATCTTATTCTCATAGGATTTAACTTAAGGAGAGAATAAGATACACCCTCAATTGGGTATAGAAATCTGTTTTACCCTACAGGAAAATATGGGGGGAAGGGGACAAGAGAGTAGAGGGATGATAGAGACGAAGGCAGACTGGGAAAGGGGGTAATCAGAAGCAAATACTTCTGAGGAGGGACAGGGTCAAAAGAAAGAATAGAATAAATGGGGGGGGCAGTTTTCCTTGATAATTTCTTGAAAGATGTTATCTAGGCTCTTTTTTTGATCCTGGCTTTCAGATAGCCCAATAATTTTTAAATTCTCTCTCCTGGATCTATTTTCCAG
Source organism: Vombatus ursinus (assembly GCF_900497805.2). Lineage (NCBI taxonomy): Eukaryota > Metazoa > Chordata > Mammalia > Diprotodontia > Vombatidae > Vombatus > Vombatus ursinus. Next base: position 1,239,846 of record NW_020947062.1, on the reverse strand, counting down.
GTCAGTTGTTTTTCCAATGAGATATTTCACATTGTTTTCTAATTTTTCATTATTTTGCATTTGTTTTACAGTGAATTGATTTCTCATAAAGTCACTAGCTTCCAATTGCTCTATTCTAATTTTTAAGGAAGTATTTTCTTCAGTAATCTTTTGGACTTCCTTTTCTATTTGACCAATTTTGCTTTTTAGGGCATTCTTCTCCTCATTGGCTTTTTGGATTAAGGGAAATAGAGTTAGTTTTTCACAGCATGTCTACTATGGAAGTGTTTTGCATAACCTATACTGAGTTGCTTACCTTTTCAATGAGGATAGGTGGGGAGGGAGGAAGGAAGAAAATTTGGAACCCAAAGTTTTAAAAACACATGTTTAAAAAAATGTTTTCACATGCTACTGGGAAATAAGAAACACAGGAAATGGAGTACAGAAATCTATCCTGCCATAGAGGAAAATAGAAGGAGAAGGGGATAAGAGAAGAGGGGGGAAGATAGAAGGGAAGGCAGACTAGGGGAAGGGGTATTCAGAATGTATGCCATCTTGGGATAGGGGGAGGGGTGAGATGGGGTGAAAATTTGGAACTCAAAATCTTGTGGAAGTAAATGTTGAAAACTAAAAATAAATAAATTTATTAATTAGAAAAAATTACTGCTTAAAAAAAATAATTGATGTCATATAGGAATTAACTGTTCTTTAAAAGTTTGACAGAATCCTCATATATGAAAGAGATTAGGGAGACCAGGATCTCCTCCCTATTTTGGTCATTCATTTACAACTACTTCAACTTCCTTTTCTAAAACTTGATTAAAATCTCCATTTGTTGTTAATTGTGTATTTTGCATTTTTGTAGATAATCTTCTACTTCTTTCAAATATTTAGTGTTGCTGACATACAATTACTGTAGGTTCTGATCACTTTTATGTTTTCTGTTATGATTTTTACATTGTTTTCAATTTTGGTTAATTCAATTTTGATCCCTCTTTCTAAGCAGATTAGATATGAGTGTATATATTTGGTTAGTGTTTTCAAAGGACTAGCTTTTAAGTTTTCTCAAGTCTATGATATTTTTCTTTCCAATTAATCTCCCCTCTAATTTTCAAAGTATCCCCTTTTCTGTTTTGAGCTTATTTTCTAGCTTTTTTAAATTGAACATACAGTTCATTAATCTTTTTTTTGTTAATTTATGTTGTCAGATATTTTTCCTGAGGATTGCTTTAGTTTTATTGTACAAATATTGTATGTTTTCATTGTTTTTTTTGTTGTTGATATTCTCTGACTCACTCATTACGTATTATTAAGGCTGCATTTAAATCTGGTATTTTGCTAGTGCTTCCTCTATTAAGTACTGTTTTGATTGCACTACTATATGTAAAGGATACGCTTAGTATTTCTACTTTCCAACATTTATTTATTATTTCTCTGTGTCCTACATGTTCTATTTTTGCAAAGGTATCATGTGGTCTTGAGAAATATGTTTATTCTTCAACATTCCTACTCAGATACCATAACATTTTTAGTTCTAAATTCTCACAACTATTTGTTCAATTCTATATTTTCTCTTTGCTTATCTTGCTTAGACATATCTAGATCTGGAAGAAGTACTTTAATGTCTCCTATTATTGTGTTCCTATCCATATCTTTTTGAAATTAGGTTAACTTTTAATTTATAAATTTAAAAAGTCATCTGGTAGATATTTAGTATTAATATTGATTCATTATCTATATCTCCTAAAAGCATCATGTAAGTTTCTTGTTTATAGTTATTAATGTTAGTAGGCTTTTTTGTTTCTTTTCATTTTTTTGCTTTCCCTCTGTGATTAGTTTTAGTAAAATAATTGCTAGCATTTACATAGCACCTACTATGTGCCATACACTGTGCTAAGCACTTTACAAATATTATCTCATTTGATCTTCACAAAAATCCTAATTTGATGCTAATCTGTGTCCACAGCTACTCTTCCAGTAACCTGCACATGTTTAACTAACTTTTCCGTAGTCATGAATTTTCTTTCATTTATGTATGTTTTCATCCTCTCTTGTCACACCTCTTTTCCCATTCAATTAAGTGGTTAGTTCAAAATCTTCCTGCCATTTATTTTCATTCATTTGATTTTACTTTCACCAATTTTATTTTCCTGAGATTTTCTTTGCTTTGTTTCCTTCATCGTTTCTTTTCTTTTCCAATGTACTCTGAATTTTCTGATGTGTTACACCTTCATGTTTTCCTTCTGTATTCTATGTCCCCCAGGGGTTTAAAGCTCCTGGAGTAGCAGGTTTAAGGTCTCTCTTCCAACAAATGTCTATGTTATTGTGTTTATAGATCTTGCCTTATTCTCCTTATTTTACCCCTTGTTCTTCCTCACTCTTAGAAATATCAATTTATTGATCCAATCATTCTAGAGAGCAATTTGGAATTATGCCCAAAGGACTATAAAAATGTGCATACCCTTTGACCCAGCAATAGCACTTCTAGGGCTGTATCCCAAAGAGATCATAAAAATGAGAAAAAGACCCACACATACAAAAATATTTATAGCAGCTCTTTTTGTGGTGGCAAAGAACTGGAAATTGAGGGAATGCCCATCAACTGGTGAATGGCTGAGCAAGTTGTGGTATATGAAGGTAATAGAATACTATTGTGCTATGATGAACAGGCAGACTTCAGAAAAACCTGGGAAGACTTGTACGGACTGATGCCGAGTGAAGCGAACAGAACCAGGAGAACGTTGGACACAGTAACAGCTACGTTGTACGATGACTAATGTTGATAAATTTAGCCCTTCTCAGCAATGCAAGGATCTAAGACAACTCCAAAGGTCTCATGGAAAATGCTATCCACATCCAAAGAAAGAACTATGGAGTTTGAATGCAGATCAAAGCATACTATTTGCTATTTTTTTCTTCTGTTGTGTTTTGTTTTCTCTTTCTGGTGGTTCCTCCTATTGGTTCTAATTCTTCCTTACAACATCACTAATGTGAAAATATGTTTAATAGGAATGTATATGCATAGCCTATATCAGATTGCATGCCATCTTGGGGAAGGAGAGAAAAATTTTAAACTCAAAAGCTTATGGAGGTGACTGTTGATAAATCAAAATAAATTAATTAAAAAAAAGAAATACCAATTTGTGAGGGTAGCAACATCAGAAACAGTGCTGTTGCAAAAACTGCTATGTGTCCCAAATCCTGTAGCCAAGCTCCACTCCATGCCCACTATGACCAAACTCCTTTTCAAAGGAAGTGTTCTCTATCTTTACCTCTATGTTTTCCCTGCTATTCTGGGTAGTAGTTTTACCAAGTGGTGGCCTCCCAATGCACAAACTCCTTCAGATTACTGTCATTATGAGGTCCCCATCTTCCATTTCAAATGCATATCTCCTCTCACATGTGAGTACTTTTCTACAATATCATCACTGGCTCCCTCATTGGGATAAAACCCCTCCCTCTCTTCTAGACCCCTGTATCAATCCCTCCTATCTTAGCCACATTCCTACGTGCTTGCAGACTACTGGAATTACTTTTAGCTCACTATTCCTCTATGGATTTGGTATCACTTGTTACCCTCTGTCTCCTATCTCTCCTCTCTCCATTTATGCAACCTCCCAGTCTGCAACTCCACTCTGCAAAAGATAAAGATTCATCTGTAGGAAGATCAGGAGACTTAAAACATGGTGCTTCAGTTCACCTCTTCTACCAGATTCCTTATGTTCCAATAAGTCTTTTCTTCATTTCCCTGTTTTATCCTTTAATTTCTTAGGTCAGTCTTTCAAATCTGTCGTAACAATTCTATAATAATAATTTTGCCAGATTTTTCTCCACTTTGGTATTTTTGTGTTCCAAATCTGTTCATTTCTCTTTCACTTCTTTTGAGATTCTCCTTCATACATTCAAATTGTTTCTTATCCATTCATTAAAATAACAATTCTGCATTGAGAGTTCTAATTTCTGAGCTATATTCATTCCTCTAACTCCTTCTGGATTTTACTTCTTTTTTGAATGATTCTGGAGTTTCCCGTTTCATGCTCTCTTGGGAATCCAGACATCATTGGTTTACTTTCCTTTATATGATACTATTTGGAAGGAGAGCTTTGTATTCTTTGAAGTTTATTCATTCCTCCTTCTGGCTTTAGGATCTCTTTTGCTGATTTATTTGCTTGTCTTCTGTGTTTCTGAGGTACTTACTTTTGATAGTTTTAACATTTCAGCCTTTTATAAAACATTCCCCATTACTCACTTTCAGGCTTCATGCCTTTGCTGGCGAGTAGACACCAAGGTTAAGATACAAGTATGCCTTAGGTTCCTCTCACTGGGGGAGTTAAAAGGTTTAGTGGCCTGGATCCCTTCCTTAAGTAACCTGTGGGGAAGCATGGTCAAGCCCCAGAAGGGTTTGAGGACCCTTTCTTTCAGGCCTGAACCAACCATTTATGCTGGCATCCTTTCTGTTTCCTGCTCCACTTAACTGTCACTTCTTGCAGAGTACAGTTTACACAAGCAGAGTCATTTAGCAAAACAGATCCTGTTCCAGAGCTGAGCTCTGAACAAGTTTGCTTGTGTTCCTGCTAAGGATAGATAGAGAAGAAGTTGGTGAGTGAGAGGCACTGAGTAAACACTCTATTAGAAAATCAGGAATTCATAAAGGATTTTGCCCTATCAGGCCTGGATTCTTTCTTCTATGGATATGTATAGTTGTAATTTCTACTACAAAATTCACTGAGGGGTGATGTGTGAAGATATTTGTCATATCTGTGCTGGAGCCAGCTTTTAGTTGATGGTGAGAGCCAAATGACAAAATTTTCAGTGTGATCATTTATACCCCAGAAATGAGTAAACACTACAAATCAGTTTTATTTATTGTTTTGTTGATTGTCTAGACTTAAGAAAGTAGTGGAGGGGACAGCTAGGTGGCGCAGTGGATAGAGCACTGGCCCTAAAGTCAGGAGGACCTGAGTTCAAATCCTGACCTCAGACCAAACACTTGACACTTACTAGCTGTGTGACCCTGGGCAAGTCACTTAACCCCAATTGCCCCCCCCCAAAAAAAAGTAGTGGAGAAAATGTTAATAACGTAAATTAAACATAAAATTGTGTCCTGTATTTTCAGAGAACTAGTTGTTAAACGTTTACCACCACATCACTGATGTTTGGAGACCATAACTAATTTGTCATCTGCCTGGTCATGTAACCCAAAGGTGATATTTTGATAATTTTTAAAACTGTTTTTTGACTTCCTCTTTAAAATTTTGATTAAAAGCAATTTCCAAATCACCTATTTAGAGTAAGCTTCTAATCTGTAAAGTGCCTTCAGTATAACTTTATTCTTAATGTCATCCGTAACCTAAAGTATAATGAGCCTCAAGTTTGATTAATCACTGATACTTTATTTTTACAACATATCCCTCACTTTATTTAATATATTACTGGCCACATCTTGTCATCACCAACACTAGGTAGTAGGTAGTAAAAATATATACCTTGGAGACTTATTCTACCTATGTTGAAATCTAACATTTTCCCGGAGTGTCAATTTTAGTGGTTATGTGGGCAAGATGGTCCAGAAAAGCATAATTCTATGAATTTATAAAGAAATTATTTTAATTTTTGTTCTTATATAAAATATAATCATTTCTAATATTCGCTATTAACTGATAAAATGTACAAAGGTATTCCAAATGTTAGGAAAATGTGTAAAACTCAGTGTTTGAAAAAGGTAAAAGACATTTCAACCTAACTATGAAATATATATATTAACAGCTGAAATTTGTTGATACTTTGTTTTTATTTTTTTTCTTCAAAACTTCTTTGTTCTACCAAAAATACAATGCAATTAATCTCTTTATTTAGTTCTGGTCCCAAAGTTAAAGATTTTTTAAAAAATAATTTCCAAAATATCAGGGAGTAAAGCATACATACATATGTACATATGTACATACATATACATACATATGTAAGTGTTATTAACCAATTTTTACCACAATTCTGAAAAAATTAGCACTGATAGTGAATAGACTATACATGATTTTTAAAGTTTATTTTGTGTTGGGGAAGAATGTATTTTTAGCCAAAAAAATCTCAATTGGTAAAAACTATGTCTCACATAAAAATAAAAGTATTAGAGAACCATGCTCTTGGGAACAAACCCAATCACCCCCCTCTTTCTTTAGTGAAAACCTGAACAACACACATTTTGAAAGCTTTCAGAATATGTTCTTACACAATGGACTACCAACTATTCAAAATGAGTTTAGGTATATGAGGGAAATAATACATATTTTTAAATGGTCTAAATAGACATTAAAAGAACGCTGCTCCCATTTTGCCTTGTATGGCATTCTAAAAGATCCCATGGTGAGCAAAATCTCCTACCATATTATAAACTACAAATTGTGATTGAAAATAAAATTGTTAATGAAGAAACTGACATTTCTAGAACTACTGATGGAGGTAACTATACTCTTGAAATACTTTTGTGACACTAAATGTGGAAGCCTCAAAACACAAACTGAATTTTATTATGTATATAGCAAAACAAAATGGAAGTGTGCTCTTTTTCTATCTAAAGTTTTCTTGACCTGGTGAATGATTTTCTTTTCTCAGACTATCCCTCTCAAGTAGCTGCCATCACTGTGCCATCTCAGTTGAAGCTTATTTGACTGATGAACACTTGGATATCAGATTATCTTAACTAGTCTACTATTTCAGAGAAAAGATAAGCTACCGAGGAAAAATGGACATTTAGATGTGACAAACCAAAGTACTGATTTGAATAAGGAAGAATTTGGTTAAAACTACTCAACTCAGAGTTATTTCAACCAATTTCAAGTTTCAGATATCAAATATCCGAATTGTTCCCCCACTTCAGAAGCATATATACCTATTCTTTCCCCCTGCCCTTACTATTTCTTTAGTTAAGAAAAGTTATATAAAAACCAGCTTTACAAGTGAAATTTCAATTAAATAAAAATGTTCCTAATTTACTTTGTATGTAAAACAGATGTGTGTGTGTGTGTGTGTGTATATAGACAGACAGATAGATAAGCATAGTTAAGAACAACCACATGAGTTTCTATATACTTATGAAATAATTTCAAAACTTAGACCAAAAGTCAAAACTGTCACTTATACCAAAATTTAACGTATTTAAAAATGAATATTCATCTCTTTATTACTACTCCTAAATTCTTCTTCCACTCACTGTTGTAGCTGCTGCTGCTAGTCTGTGGCTGAGATATGCCTCAATGCAGTGATTCTTCAAACATATCACTTTCTAACAGCAAAATAAACAAGACAAGGAAGGAGAAGAACAGTGGGAAGATAGAAGATGGCAACAGGATGTAAAGTGGGAATGTTAACTCTCCTTACCTTTACCCTCCATGGTGTTAACTAAATACACTTTCTATGTGAGATATCTCAAATATAAATATGAGTGCTGTTTAAAAGTACAAATGGTTCAGGTAATAAATAAGAGATTGGTTGTGAATGAAAAGTTATAGGGTATAGGCAGGTTTCAGGAAGAGTAAACATCTACCATGTCTTCCCACAAAATATCTATGAATGGATAAATCATTAATTTAACCATAAGAACACGTATAGAGTCTTCTGTAAATTGTGCTTGAATTGTAGCTCTGAGAACACTTTTTGAGATACCTTATAAGACTTATATTTTTAAAGTAACAATTCAAAGTAATGACAAATATGCTGTTGTAAGGAAGACTTAGCTTCAAGTGTAAAATGGAGAAAGTACCTACCCTATCTAAACCAAATGGTTATTGTAAGGATTAGATTAGATACTGCATGGGAAAGCATTTTGAAAATTACAAAATGCTATAAATATTTAGTGTTTTTATTAAGAAAACTACTTTCATGGCAAGCAATTTTAGCATAAAAAAGTTAATACTCTCACATAAATAGATGCTTTCAATACTTGTCTACGATGAGAAAATCCAAGTGTCAAGTATGGAAGAAGCAAAGGAAGTTTGTGTTCAACTTACGAGTCTGAGCTCCCTCCAATATATTTTGATATGAAATTTCCATATCTTCAGTACCCGATGCCACACTTTCCTCTATCTCTTTCTTTCGCTTCTAATATAAAAAGAAAGAAATATTAGTCTGACATAGGCGAATAAATGAATAGACAAATTTACCACAACACAGTAATATAAATAGTATATGTAGCTTATTGAAAGCATATTATAATCACATCTCTAATCCCTTATCCACATTATCTCCCAATAAAAGAGCAATCTCAACATTTATACATCAAAACTATTCATTCATTCAGCATTTTAAGTACTTACTATGAATAAAAGATTGTGCTACCATGCAAAACAGAATATAAATGTTATATAATCTATAAAATATTATTAAATTGGTTTTACAGTTATAGAAACTGAGGCTCAGAAAGAGAATGTGATTAGCCCCAGGTCATACAGGAAAGCACATACAATGCATCTCTTTGAAAATACTGTAGTAAAATGATACTTTTTTCCTTTTTTTACTGCTAATTCTTTTTATTAACCTTAACCTTATTTCACACCTGGAGTAGATCATTTTTTATACAAAAATATTATGCATTTACTTATTTTATCTATCACAAAATATCACTGCTCAAACAGAATTAGTGGAGGAATTCTAGTCAACTAACAATCATTTATAAAGCATTTACTAGGTGTGTCAGCCACTGTGACAAGTGCTGGAGATAAAGAAAAGTAATCTCAGATGGAAGGCAATCTTAGAGGGAAGGCATTAGCAGTCAGGGGGACTTGGATAGACCTCCAAATGGTAACTTTTAGATTTTTGTTACAAAGGACTATGTCGGTAGAACTCTGCCAAGCTTGAATAACAAGCCTTCACATTTTGCTCACGGAATAATGGTTTGTTTAGACTTAAAGACAGAGGCCTGCTCCTAAATTCTCAAAATGGCTTTGATCTTTTCCTATCTTCTCTTCTTTTTTCCAGTTGATCCATACAGTCAGGAGCTAATTTAGACATTCTATTTTCATTCTTTCTATTCCTGCTCCTACTACATTTGTATTATTTGGTTCATTTAGTGTCTTACATTTATTCTTTTTGAATTATGCAGGTATGAGAATCATAAAAGAAGTTTCAAAAACTTCTTAGTTTGGATTTTTTTCAATGTGAATTTTAAAATATAAATGTCTAAAATTCCAAATTTTATACCCATGCTTTCCCTAATTTTCATAGCAACCTCGTCCATTTACATCATTTGGCAAATAATTCAATACACACAAAATCTCACTATCCCAGAGTATAACAAATGTCCCCATTTATATTTTCTAGCAATTAACATTAAGTTAAACTTTTTTTTTTTTTTTGCTTCAGGCCATTTTTGTACAGCTATAAAAAAAGTCTAACACCTGCTGACAGCACATTGTTATTTTTCCTAATGGCAGCCATGGGTTCTATTCCAAAGAGAACTACATGGGAAAGCTGAATTCTATTCAAGCCACATTATCTTAAAACCTCCAAATGGACAGAACTGTTATTATGTGGTGTATAACAATTAATCCAATTGTTTCAAAAATATTCTTAAGGTAGCTATTGAAAGATTAAAATACAGACAGAAGTAAGTAGTATGTATGTATGTATAATGTTCCAAAAACATATAAATAACAAATGCAAAAATAACAACTTGACTAAGCCTTAAGAAACTTCAAGTGGCATTCATTTAACAGCTCAGTATACAGAGGTATTACTTTACTAAAATAGCTTTAAGAGTGGTTAGAACTTCACATAACTGATGAGAGAAGGGGAGAGTGCCTTACATCTTTCTTTTTCCAAAGTGTTGCTTCATGATTACCATCTAAACCCTGCTGGGCTGAACAGATTGGTTCGATAATTACATACAATAACTGCAGTGGGCAGGTAACCCTCAGCTGGCACAGGGCAGCTCCCCTGTGAGAACTTCCATATGCAAACTGCACTGATGGAGTGCATTAGGTACATCTTTCCTGCCGGTGCACAGGCCTGATTAACGCCAGCCAAGACTCCAAGGTTAGCATGTCAGCAGATTTGTGATGCATTAGGCAGGAATAAACACAGACACTTTTGTTCATTCTGATCAAAATTAAGGAGGAATATTTCAGCACTGTATTGCTTTCCACACAAGAGAGAATACATTTCTCCAGGTTGTAATAGGGCAGATTTTAAATACTCATCACCAAAAAATGTTATCCAATAAATTCTACACAAGTACATAATATATCTACCTTCTTTTCAAGTTTATTTAATAAAAATGTAACTTCATTCATCCTGATGCAGGTGAATAATATGGTAATGGAAATCAGACATCATTTATCCAACAAAGGAAACACATGTATTATAAGCTGCAAATGTTAGGTAAAATACAATGAATTTTACTAATCCACATGTCAGCTATGCATCTTATTCCCAACTTTTCCATGTGCAGGAAGTTTGGACTATTGATTTCTCTAGTTAAAGTCTAAAAAAAAACTTGCAAATTTAATATCAGTATTATGTATCAGTATTACAATCAATAAGCAGTATCAAATACCAGCCTAACATGCATCTGAGTACAAAGCCAAATAAAGATTCTATGATTTATTATTTTTTCTAATGATCTAAAAGTGTTACACCACATTACTGCTCAATTGTCTCAGGCATCAGCTAATTAGTAAGTATTCTACTTACCTCTGTACAGGAAAATAAATTGAGGTACTAGGAAGTTAAATGTCTTTTACACATTCAGGATTTAAGTCTGGTGTGGCCGGACTCAGTCTATTTGCTATACAATATTTAGCTATTTATTAGAAAAGCATAACTAAATATTGTATTACATACACTAAAGAAAAAATCTAAAATAAATGATGAAAAATCAAATTAACATCCATATTCTTAAAACCTGTTTTACCTCTATGAAAACTTCAAACAAAGATGATTTTGGAACTATCTGTCTGAATGTATGCTATAGTACTACATTTTTTGGAACGGTCAAATTGTGCTGAACTAAAACTTGGTTAAATGGTAGTTGCCGATTTTCAATGAGGAAGAAGGAAGGCAAATCAGTTAGCTGTATTTAGAAGGATGGCTGACTAAAAGTATGAACAATTGACTGAAAGAAGAATTAAATACAGACAAAATTGTTTTTAACTGAAAAGAGAATAAAAATCCTTGTTTGTATAAAGGATAGGCAGGGTTCCCATTTACTTGTTTCTAAAAATCCAACATTAGAGATCAACAGATCATTACTGAATTGTCTCAATGTTTATGGACTTTCAATCAGACTTGAGAAAGAAAGGAAATGGGACAACATCTTATGTTGTATGAATCTGAGGGAAAAGATATTAACGAAGGAAAAATATGTAAAAATGAATTAAGGTGGAGAGGAGTAAAGGGAAGACAATGCACTGAAAAGAGAAAAACATTCATCCTTCTAATAGAATCAAGTTGAAAAGGGCCTTTTTAAATTTTACAAAAGTGAAGATTAGAAATGAACATTTAAAGTTATTTATTAAAAAGAATAATTGCTAACAAAATAAACAATAATAACATCACCTCTTAGTTGTCTCCCAAATTAGGGAGTAATTCCTAATTCTTCTTCCTGTCTTTTACCTAATATTATGTCCCCAGAACTGCCAATGATTTTGTAAATGGAGGAAATACCGGTCTTGACATAACCCTCTCCCGTTCCCTCCTTCAAAAGAAAAAGCAAAGGAAAGTAATATTTCGAAACTGGTAGAGGAGTCTCTTCCTCCTACCATCAATTTATGTCCTTCCTTATTTTTTAAACCTCAAGTTTTCAAATGTATTTCAGGTATTGAGACCTAATTATTAGCTCTGAATACAAACAGAAAAAGTGCATAGATTAGCTTTGTTGTTTTTTTTTTTTGCTTATGTATATATAGATAGATAGATAGATAGATAGATAGATACACACACACACATCAGAACCCCTTAAATTCACTGTACAAATTAATGCATTCATTTGCAAATTGATGTGTTCTTGAATTAAATGAAAATTACAGTCTGAATTCATACATACTCATCTTCCAAGGAAATAAAAAAGAGCTATTTTATTTCTCCTACAAAAAATTGAAAGAAAAGTAAATGAAAGTAGAATTCCATTTTACAGGCCAAGAAACCATGGTTTAATTCACTTGTTGCAACAATTAGAAGTGGTATAGGAACTAGAACCCAGAGCTCTTTATTTTTAGTACAGTTTTCCTTCTACTAGACTATGCTGCCTCCCTGTGTGGCTTTTTAGTATTTTTTAAAAACAAGTTTTGTATTTTTTTAAATGATGCTGGTAAAGGAAATGGTTATAGTACTACACAATACTATACATACTGTGGTTTCAAGAAACAGAATGAGCTTAGAAGATATAGCCCAAAGTCCCTCAAAACCTACATACTATTTAATTGGATATTATGGAATTGCAGACATATTTTAAGAAAAAGGTCATAAAGACATAATTAAGAGAAGAAATGAGAAAGGAGTAAAGGGAACAAGGAGATGACTATGCAAACTGAAGAAAAAATGAAGCAAGAGAATAAAGGTATTTTAATTGAAAAGACTTATTCTTTTAAATGAGTTTTGGTGGAAAGGCCCAAAATAAGAAAACAGAATTTTTTTCTTCAATTCTTCAATAACACATAACCCTTGTCTGACATCACCAGAGAAATCTTTTTATATCAATTATATTTATGAATAGAAAAGTAGTATTATCTCAATGAAGAGTTCTGTCTGTGGAGCCCAGAGGACTTGGTCCACAGCCTGGCTCATGTATTTGTGAGGTCTCAGGCAAATCATACAAGCTCCCCCAACCTTAGTTTCCACTACAAAATGAAGGTGTTAAACCTGATGGCATCTGAGGCCTTTCCACATCTGGATCGATGGCAATCTTCTTCTATAATGCTAAAACAGACACAAATGGAAACCCTTCTTAGATAGCTATCCTCAAGGTTTATCACTGAATACCTCCTAAGTAAGATGCTTTAAAATAAGGTAATCTGAGTTCTTCAAAAAATAACATGTACCTAAAATGTCATACCAGGAAGAGGTCTTAAGTATCATCTAATCCTATCTCTTTATCTTAGAGATGAGGAAATTGAGGCCCAAAAGGAAGTTACTTGAATGAGTTCATATCAAGTGTCCCAAAAGTTTTAGTGTGGTATTATGCTTATACACTTTTGGAATATCCAATACAGATAGTAAATGGCAGAGCAAGGACTTGAACCCAAGTTTCTTTCTACTACATTATGCATCTTCATGAACTCAAATATGCCAATTCCCAATTCAGTAAGTCAGCATGTAGTTTTCTTTATTCTAAATTTCATTCATTCAACAAAAATCTGAACACCATTTATTATATGTAGAAATGAACCTGAGTTCCACAAAGGCTTAATAAGACCAAGCAAAAATTTCTAGAGTCCATATCATTGGATGATGCTCAAGTAGACCTACCCAATACGGAATTCCACTTTGGCATGAAGATCCAATTTCTATAAAATAGCATTAAATGGTTAATTCTAGATTACTCAAGAGTCTTTTTGTCAGTTTTTCACTTAAAGCTCTCTTTCCTGCTCTCTGCCTTTCAGACAAGTTTACTGCTTTCTACCTCCACAAGTGATTAAGGAGGAAGAAGTAGTAAAATTCAAATTATTCAGTTTTGCTTCTTGTTAACAATTCTTACAAAAGTCTGATGGTAGAATATACAGAAGTAAAATTTAAACTGAAGGTTTTGCATTATCTGAGAATTTCAATCATTTGTGCTACTTCCACTATCCTTTCTGGAAACAACACCAAAATAATTGTTTATTGGAATAAGTGTGAATTAAAAACATAGGTCTATAACTTGTAGGTTCTGCCAGAAGGTTATCGTGGGAAAACTCTATTGGCTGGCAGCCAAGTGATGTTGTTCCATAGGCATGAAAATACTTTTGGGCAAATGTAAGCTATCCTGAATTCACAGCATAGCATAATTTGTCTGATGATGTCGTTAAGTGGTTTATTACTAAACAGTTATGTTACTTCAAGTTTCCTTTAATTCTGTACCCCACTGATGTGATGCTATTGACAGGAAACAGGGAAGTTTTGAAGGAGGTGGGGGGAAAAATGAGTAGTCTTGGACCTGTTGAGTTTGAGATGATTATGAGACATGTGGGAAGGATCTAACAGGCAGCTGGTGAAGGAAAAGAGCTTAGGAAAGAGGCTAAAGCTGACTATGTATAATATATGTGCACAGAGATGACACTGAACCCCAGGGAGCTGATGAGATCAATGAAAGCGTGGCAGTAGGAAGAAGAGATGAAGTATAGAGTAGTACACATAGCAGTAGAATTACATTCAGGAAGATCAGAGATCAAATCCTATCTCAGATACTGTTTTACCTTGAGCAAATCATTTAACTATTCAGTCTCAATTTTCTCTCTAAAGTGAAAGAAGCCTCTAAGGCCCTTTCTTGGTCTAGATCTATGAGCCCCACAGGAAAAGAGGACCCTGGACAGAGAATCAGGGTGACAATTAGGGCTCAATATATGACTGATGGTATAGCAAATGAGACTGAGAAGGAATGGCAAGAAAAATAGGAAGAGAATCATAGCAATGATAGCAATGACAAAAACTCAGAGGACAGTGTCCAAGAAGAGTAAAAAGGACTAAGACTGAGGGGGGGTGAAAGTAATTAAGATATCACTGATAACTTTACAGGGCTGTTGTTTTTCTTTTTTTTTTTTTTTTTTGTGGCGAGGCAATCAGAGTTAAGTGACTTGCCCGGGGTCACACAGCTAGTGATTACCATGTGTCTGAGGCTGGATTTAAACTCAGGTCCTTCTGACTCCAGGGCCAGTGCTCTATCCACTGTGCCACCTAGCTGTCCCCTCATCCTTCATTTTTAAAGTAATTTCAGTCAAGTGATGAAGTCAGAAGCCAAACTGCAAGGTGCAGAGAAGTGAGTAGGGAAACAAGTGAAAGCAATGAGTTCAAATGGCTTTTTCTAGGACTTTGGAAAAGAAATCAGAAATATAGGATGACAGCCTAAGAGAAAACCTGAATATGTTTATAGGTAGCAGGAAATAAACCAGTATATTATGGAGAGTTTAAAGATAAGTGAGAAATGTGACATGATTGTGCGGACACTCTCATAGAGGAGATAGAAGGGAAAGGGTCTAAGAGTACAATGACTGGGTTATGCTTATGACTGTCATTAAACCTCTCTATTTCTTTTCTCTTCCAGGAGATTTGAACTACAATGAGCTCCTCAGAGGAAAGAAGCTATATAATTGCATAATAATATTTAACTGGTTGTGTGGCCCTATACAAGTCACTTAACCTATCTTGAGTTTTACCTTCCTCATGTGTGAAATGATTTATCTCAAAGATGGTGTAAAGAAAAAATAAATGTTAAGTACTCAGTAAAATATACAATACTACACAATTGCTCAGCAATAATGTAAAGTTGAAAGGGTGAACATCTTATTACCAAATCTATACCATCAAGTTCCTTAGGGAGCTCTCCTCTTTAAAGAGGAGAAAAAAACCACAAGGTTTTGAAAATTATAAAATTAGAAATTGAGACCCAATATTTCTAAAAACAAACATGAAAACCAAACTTTCTTTATGGAGTAGCTGGCATTTGTTTCAGGTAATAATAGCTAGCATTAATATAGCACTTTATTTGATCCTTACAACAACCCTGTGGTGATATGGACTCAACCTCATTTTAGAGATGAGGGCTAATTGAGAGAGATTAAGTGACTTGCCCATGGTCACACAACTAGTCAAGTGTCTAAAACTCAGGTCATTCTGACTCCTAGCACAGATACATTTTTTTTTTTTAATTTTCAGGCAGTCAGGGTTAAGTGACTTGCCCAAAGTCACACAGCTAGTAAGTCTCAAGTGTTTGGTCTGAGGACAGATTTGAAGTCAGGTCCTCTTGACTCCTGGGCTGGTGCTCTATCCACTGCACCACCTAGCTGGCCCCTATAGATATTTTCTAACAGCTTCTAGACCAGACATAGGTGTTGGAACATTATATTTTGAAAAGCAAAACAGCTGGGGCTCTGTACAAGAATAACTTACTCAGAAAAACTGAGTATAATTCTGAATGGCAATAAAAAAAAAAAAAAAAAAAAAAGGACATTTGATGAACTGAAAGACTTTGAGATATTTGTAACAAAAAGACCAGAACTCAATGGAAAATCCAATATAAAATATCCAGAAGAAATATAAGGAAAATATTAAAGACTAATTATAAGGCACTCATTAAGGTCAAACTGTTTACTTGTTATGTATATTAAAATGTTATGGGTATTCTTAAAACTACCATCATTACTAAGGTAGCTGCAAAGAAAGGTTAGGGCTGATGGGTGTATGATGGGGTGATTCTAAAAACAAAAAACAAAACTGCATAGAAAAAGGTAAAAGGGAACAATTATATTATAAAAATGGGGCATGAAAGGAAAAACTAATACAGAAGAAGCAGGTGGGGTAGAGGGCTATTAATGTTGGAACCTTACTCTCATCCAGGTTGAAGAGGAAACAACATATACATCTGGAAGGGTACTGAAGTCTTCTGAACATGTAGAGAGGTGAGAAAACTGGGGAAGAGGGTAGAGGAGGAACTTTTGGAGGGGTGTGTGTACTGAAATTGGGGGTTGAGGTGGGGTGCAAATGGGAGGAAAAAGATAAGGTAACAGGGATAGTGTGAAAAGAAAAGCTGAAAAAGAAAATAGTAAAAAAAAAAAATCAAAAAATCCAAGACAGGGAAATTTACAGATAGTAATAGTGATAGAATAACAACAACAGAGCAAGTTGTGGTGTATAGTTGTGATGGAATACTACACTGTGCTATAAGAAATGAGGAGTTCAATTATCTCAGAAAAGCATGGAAAGAAATTGCATGAAATGATGAAGACTGAAGTGAACAGAACCAAGAAAACATTGTATACAGTAACAGCAATATTATTTTTAAGAATGACTGAGCAATTAAGTCATTTTGAGTATCATAAATACATAAATTAAAAATAAAGGACATATCAAGAAAGACACTATCTGCATCCAGAGAAAGAATTGATAAATAGAAGTATATATAGAATAATTTTACACACACATACACACACACACACACACACACACACACACACACACACACACATATTGTGTCTAATGGTAGCCATATCTAGGGCAAGAGAAGGGAGGAGAAAAAATGGAATTTCCATGACAACTTCATTATATATTTAAAAGAAATAGCAAGTTGTACATGGTCAATTTGCAGTTTCATTTGTAATCATCTTTTTTTTATTGTACTGTGTTACAAAGATGCTTGTTTTGTTCCATGAATTGAAAACAAAATAAATGTGTAATTGAACAACAACAGAAAAAAAAAAAAAAACAGCCAAGAGGAAGAATAGGGGGGCACTTTCATTCTTAGATGGTGGATCAGGCAAGACAACTGCACTCAGCTGAATCACTTTGAGGGGTCCTAAATAACAATCCTTATTGAAGAGCCTTCTGCTATGGCTAAGTAAATTTCTTTTCGTAACTATATCACTTTGCTCCAATATTGAACCTAAATTACCAGGGGAATGCCCTGAGTCACTCTCAGCCCAGAATGCCACCAAAGATGCTAAAGGGCCTCTGCTTCCAGGGACACAGATTAGGAGTCAAATGCTTGTTATTCTGGTTACATTTCATCAGCATGTCCCTAAGACTCAGTATCATCATTAAATGAGAAGAAAAACTCATCAAACCATCACCTCTTCCTGAACCTGCACTCTTATACTTAGTCCTACCCCTCTATAGTCCCTATTCCTCTCTGACCCCATCTTCCAAGTGTGTTCTCTTAAAGCCCTGCTCACTCCTTAAATTCTCTTTCATTCTAGATCTTTTCACCTCACATTCTTTCTATCCTCTTGTGGTAATGAAATATCAACTCTCAAGCTAACTGAAAAACTGCAGCAAAAGGAGATTTAAAAACTAAATAAAATAGTTTATATTTTATCCAAGAAACAATAGAGTGCCACTGGAGTTTATTGGATCAGGGAGCGAAATAATGAGAGCTATATTTAGAGAAATGTCACTTTGATACCTATGTGGAAGATAGATTTGAGTGAATGGAGATTTGAGGCAGGAAGCTCAATTAGAAAATCACTGCAATTGTGCAGGCAAGAGACAATGATGGCTTGAACTATGGTAATGGCTATGTGAATATAAAAAATGGGTTGGATACAAGAGATATGATGGAGGTAAAAATGGTTAATATGTGGTAACTAGCTGGATATGTAGTATGAAAGAGTGACTGTAAGAGAATGAGAATAAGGATAACACCAAGTTACCAACCAGAGAGATAGGAAGAATGGTGGTTCCTACGATAGAAAGATATTGATCTTGTGTTTGTCATGTCTCAAAACATCAAGTCTGAAATGACCAATAGGCAGATGGTGATGTGGAACTGAAGCCCAGGAATAATACATAGATCTGTGAGTTAACACACAGAAATTGTAATCAGACTCATGGGAACTGATGAGGTCACAAAGAGAGAATATAGAAAGAGAAATGGCCCAAGAACAGACCACTGGAAAACAACCACACATAACAGATGTGACTAATGAGCCAGTAAAGGAGACTGAGGAGGACAGATCAGACAGGCAAAAGTAGAAGAAGCAATGACTAGTATCACAAAAGTCCAGAGAGGAGAAGTACCTAGGAGAAAAGGATATGCAACAAAAAGTTCAAGAAGAATGAAGACTGAAATAAGGTATTAGATTTGACAATTTAAAAAAGTTATTGGGGGACAGAAACAAGATGGCAGAGTAAAAGCAGGGACTCACTTGAGCTCTCCCCAAACCCCTCCAAATACTTATAAAAAATGACTCTAAACAAATTCTAGAGCAGCAGAACCCACAAAAAGACAGAGTGGAACAAATTTCCACCACAAGACAACCTGGATGGTCAACAGGAAATGTCTTTTGTGCCAGCCTGGCAAAGACAGGGTCCCAACGAACCTGGAGCAGGCCTCAGGAGACTGAATCACAGGCAGCTGTGGTGGTTTCCAGACTTCTCAACCCACAAATTCCAAAGACAACTTAGAAAGTCAGTGGGAAAAGTCTGTCAGACCTGGGTGAGAGAGGAACACGGTCCAGCCCTGGCCTTATGAGGGGCAACCACAGTGGCAGCGGCTGCTTCGAGAGCTATCAGCCCACAGACAGTAAGGGGATCAAACAACTGACCAGAAGGAGATTACAGAGATCTCTTTGCTGGCACTGAGGCAGGCTTTGCCCATACTTGGATCTGGGTCGCAGTCCTGGGGCTAGAAACGGCACTGGCATAGCAGAGCTTGCAGCAGCAGTGGAGAAGAAACCCTCCTCACAGTTCCAAGGCTTAAAAGAGTGCTTGTGGTCACTCACAGAACACAGCACAGATCAGAAGAGGAAGTGAACACCTCTCTTTACATCCTACCATCTTGGAAGAACAGAAAACTTACAGGTCCCTAGAAGTATCTCTGAAAACAGCTGTACAAAACCCCTGAAGCTTGGGACACTACACCTTTCACATGTGAAGCAGAGCCTACCTTAACAAAAAGTTAAAAAGTTAAGTAATTAGCTGGGAAGATGAGCAAACAGAGGAAAAAAGTCAAAACTATAGAATCCTACTTTGGTGACAAGGAAGATCAAAACATACAATCTGAAGAAGAGAACAAAGTCAAAGCTCCTACATCCAAAGCCTCCAAGAAAAATATGAATTGGACTCAGGATATGGAAGAGTTCAAATGAGGATTTTGAAAAGCAAGTCAGAGAAGCAGAGGAAAAAATTGAGAAGAGAAATGAGAATGATTCAAGAAAATCATGAAAAACAAGTCAACAACTTGCTAAAGGAGACCCCCAAAAAATATTGAAGAAAATTACACTTTTAAAAATAGACCAGATCAAATGGCAAAAGGGGTCCAAAAAGCCAATGAGCAGAAGAATGCCTTAAAAAGTCGAATTGGCTAAATGGAAAAGGAGGTCCAAAAGCTCACTGAGAAAAATAATTCCTTAAAAATCAAAATGGAACAAATGGAAGCTAATGACTTTATGAGAAATCAAGAAATTATAAAACAAAACCAAAAGAATGAAAAATAGAATACAATGTGAAATATCTCACTGGAAAAACAACTGACCTGGAAAATAGATACAAGAGGGATAATTTTAAAATTATTGGACTACCTAAAAGCCATGATCAAAAAGAGCCAAGATATCATCTTTCAAGAAATTATCAAAGGAGGCAGCTAGGTGGCAGAGTGGATAGAGCACTGATCCTGGAGTCAGGAGGACTTGAGTTCAAATCCAGCCTCAGACATTTGACACTTACTAGTTGTGACCCTGGGCAAGTCACTTAACCCCAACTGCCTCACCAAAAAGAAAAAAAAATTCAAGGAAAACTGTCCTGATATTCTACAACCAGAGGGTAAAACAGAAATTGAAAGAATCCACTGATCACCTCCTGAAAGAGATCCCAAAAAGAAAACTCCCAGAAATATCATAGACAAATTTCAGAGTTCCCAGGTCAAGAAGAAAATATTACAAGCAGCCAGAAAGAAACGATTCAAGTATTGTGGGAACACAATCAGGATAGCACAAGATTTAGCAGCTTCTACAATAAGGGACCACAGAGGATGGTATACAATATTCCAGAGGTCAAAGGAGGTAGGATTCCAACCAAGAATCACCTACCCAGCAAAACTGAGTATAATCCGTCAGGGGAAAAAATGGTCATTCAGTGAAATAGAGGACTTTCAAACATTCTTGATGAAAAGACCAGAGCTGAATAGAAAATTCAATTTTTCAATACAAGACTCAAGAGAAGCATGAAGAGGTAAACAGGAAAGAGAAATCATAAGGAACTTATTAAGGTTGAACTGTTTATATTCCTACATGGAAAGATGATAGTTGTAACTCATGAGACCTTTGTCAGTATTAGGGTAGTTGGAGGGGGAAAAAATTATCTGTATTACATAGATTGATAGATAAGGGCACTGGATGAGTTGAAGACAGGTAATATCTGGAGAATAAAATTAAGGGGTGAGAGAAGATTATACTGGGAGGAGAAAGGGAGAGACAGAATGGGGTAAATTATCTCAAATAAAACAGACAAGAAAAGGCTTTTATAGTAGAGACAAAGTGGGGGAAGATGAGAGGGGATGAGTGAAACTTATTCTCATCAGATTTGGCTTAAGGAGGGAATAACATACACACTCAATTGGGTATGGACATCTCTCTTACCCTACAGGAAAATAAGGGGGGGAAGGGGACAAGAGAGCAGGAGGATGATAGAGGGGAGGGCAGATTGGGAAAGGGGGTAATCAGAAGCAAACACTTCTGAGAAGGGACAGGGTCAAAAGAGAGAATAGAATAAATGGGGGGGGGGGGG